>NC_090655.1:75729929-75934929 GCF_040937935.1 Hyperolius riggenbachi
GTGACATTAACGTTGCGTTATAACGCAAGGTCCCCCTGTGAGGCCTAAAAGATAATAAACATAGCAGCATCTATATCGCTCTCGTTACAGTTGTCCTTTAAGATAATAAGATAATAATCACTCGTGCTCGGCAGACCACCTGGTTGTACCAATACCTGAAGAAGTGGGTGAGACCTGACAAATGTGATTTTGGTGCTTTAAATAAAGTCTTTTTGACAATTTAGGCTATTTGATTTTTATATAAAGGGATAAGTCAGTGGCCCATATGCAATTCACTTTTTCTCCTTAGTTTTCTCCAAGTTGATATTTGCCCACCTTGTTAATAAAATGATTTTCAACCACCACCAAGCAAGAAAATCCACAAAAACATTTTAATAGTACTTTTTCTACTTCTTTTGGTAATTTCTTCTAATTGTGAAATGCTGAAAAAAATATTTAAAGAGAAGATTAAAAATGATCACCTTGGAGAAAACTTAGGAGAAAAACTCTGACTGACTGTTCCCTCTAGAGGCTCAGGGGTGATCCGCTGTCATAGGCTGAAGCCTATGACAGCCGATCACAGTGATTGGCTGGTTGTGGGAGGGAGGGAAAACACTAAAAATAATTAAAAAAGGCACATATTTATTACAAAATAAATATTTACATAAATATAAACAAACATCTGGGGAGCGATCAGACCCCACCAACAGAATGCTCTGTTGGTGGGCAGAAAAGGTGGGGGGGGGGATCACTTGTGTGCTGTGTTGTGCGGCCCTGCAGCGAGACCTTCAAGATGCAGTGGCCCAATTTGTGAAAAATGGCCTGGTCTTTAGGGGGGTTTAAGCCCGTGGTCCTTAAGTGTTTAAAGCTGGCAATCATTGCAGCGGGGACCTAGATCAATGAATGCGTTCATTGATCTAGCGCGGACATTGGCGGAGATGTCTATGTCCCGAGCGTGTAGATGAAGGCTGCCAGGGCGTAGATATACTGTACGGAGGCGTGTAACTAGTTAAAGCACACTTGAAGTTAGTGGAACATGGAGGCTGACAAATTTATTTCATGTTAAATAATGCAAAGTGCCTCGCTGTCACGCTGATCCTGATAGGGTGTGTACAAACATCCAATTTTGACTGGCCAATTTTGCCATCTTTACATAATTTGGGAGCGTACCAATCTGTTCATAGTATTCAAAATATGTTGGTCCTCATATTACAATGAGTTGGTAAAATTGGCCAGTAAGTTTTGGCCAATTACAAAGCTACAAACAAATGGGTAAGCACCAGGCACCAGTATTAAAAATGATACATGGAGTGTGCAGAAAGGATCACAAAAGAAGTAACACCAGTGCAAAGAGAAGATCCTGAAACAACCGCACCACTCATGAATATGCAAAAACAATCCATCTTTATTCATAGTTACATAGTTATTTGAGTTGAAAAAAGACATACGTCCATCGAGTTCAACCAAAAAACAAAGCACAACACCAGCCTGCTCTCTCACATGTCCGTGATTGAAAACAGTATACAATAAAAACAATTAAAAACCAAATAGCAAGTGTGTGCCTGAACAATAATGCAGACCAGGTGATTCTGACCACACTCTGACTAGATTAGCTGTATGCTTGTTTCAGGTACGTGCTTCAGATATTACTTCATCCGAGATCAGCAGGACTTCCAGTCAACTAGTATTGTGTAAAACAAAATAAACATGGCAGCCACCATGTATTTCTCTATTGACAGCGTACCAATAAGGCTGTTGCCTTTCATGTAGGATTTGATCCTTTGACTAAGGTTTCAATCCCGACTTAAGCCAGTGCGTAAAACAGGAAGACCAGGGCCACACTTAGCAGAATCACATGCGTTATCCACTATGTGCTATGGGCAAAAAGTATGTAACTCTGCTATGTGTTACCCTGGCCTAAGGAGAGAACAGGAGAAAAGTGTGATATAAATGGTATGTGTCTTGTCAGTACTACTCTAATAAGAACAAAACAAAAAAACAATAACAGCATTACAATTTAAAAGATTGATAATAGATGACTCTGTATATTCATTTGCTTCAATACAGCAGAAATAGACATGGCTAGGAGTAATAGCGACAACATCAGAATGAAGAGTGCATTTAAGAAGTTTATAATTGTAATCAGCAGTGTCTTGGCGTGTGGATGTAGTTCAGAGGATTATGATGGTCATTTTGACAGAACTAATAATTAAATCTTCAGCACTGGCTTTGGTGACAGCTGCCTACAGCTCCTCCACATGTAACCAAACACTTCCACTACATCATTTATATTCAACTGAAAACATTATTAGACTAACTGAAAATATCAAATAGAATTTCCATTACATTTAGGGCCCGTTCACACTAAATCAGTTACTGTCAGTTATAACGGAAGACAACTAATGTGCATCCCAGGTGAAGGTTGGTAGGTTTGACTGAGGCGATGGGTGTATTGCTGATCTGCAGATGTTATATGCTCCTGCCTTATTGCCTGATGAAGCAGGGTCATACCTGTGAAACGCATTGCACAAAACTCTGGAGTGTGTAAATACAATTTTTAACTGTCTAATCAAGTTCCCTGCGTCTGCTTGGAGGGGGTCCACCACTACCTCCTCTATTTATTTTAAGTATTTAGTCCTTTTTATTCTTTTGGCACCTCTGTTTGCTTTGTACAGGTGAAGGTAATGTCCATATTTCACTATGGCTCAGTTCACATCATATATGTATTGTAGCCCTTTTACACCCAGTCAGTTGCGATCAGATAGCAATGTAGCCAAAAAGTTGCACTGCTCCGACCATACAGTGAGGCATACAGCACAGCGAAAGCCTAGCCTGACTCTCTGCCATTGTAAACGCACACATTACTTGGTCAGTGCAAAGCATGTTGTATGTTACTGCATCCAAATCCACTGCAATCGGTGTGTGAAGCCCCATAGGAATATCATTGCCTTGCAGTTAAAGAGTAACGGTCGCGAAAATCTTACAAAACACATACAAATAAGAAGTACGTTTCTTCAAGTAAAATAAACCATAAATTACTTTTCTCCTATGTTTCTGTCACTTACAGTAGGTAGTAGAAATCTGACATTACCGGCAGATTTTGGACTAGCCCATCTTCGCATAGGGGGTTCTCAGGGTTTTTTATTTTTAAAAGCACTTAGTAAATGGCAGTTGCTCTGTCCAACTGCCAAAATAGTGTACAGCGAGCAGGAAGGCTGGCCAGCATCTTTGTATTAATGATTTTCAGGGAATGTATTTATAAAGAATAAAGGCCCTGCTAAGAATCCCCTATAGAGAGATGGACTAGCCCAAAACCTGTCGGTAATGTCAGATTTCTACTACCAATTTTAAGTGACAGCAACATAGGAGAAAAGTAATTTATGGCTCATTTTACTCTGGGAGAAATGTACTTATTATTTGTATGTTTTGAATTTAAGATTTGCGCAATGGTTCCTCTTTAACAAGCCTTCTGTCATGCAGCCCCTACACTCTGGAACGCCCTGTCCCACCCAATCAGGACATCTCCATCCTTGGAAGAGTATAAGTCAAAACTGAAAAGCCACCTTTCTAGTCTGGTATTTACAAACACCTATTTCCTCCGTAACACAGACCACACTGTAACTATTTATTGATCTGAGACATTTCTATGTACTTTTAGTCCTATGGGAGAAAAGCACTTTACAAATGTTTTTGTATTGTATAAAAAAAAAATGAAACATGATCAGTATGTAATGAAACACATTGAGGCATGTGGGCATTCAGGACAAATGGCTCAGATGACCGGTGATAATATAAATAAAAAATGATAAAGACAATTCAGTGTTGTGAGTAGATATGGTCAATGAGATGCCAGTGATTAGGGATGAGCTAAATTTTTCTCCAAGCCATGTTCCCAGTGATCGGCCAATTTTACCCTTCCATGTATTGAGAGCTTAGCTACACAATGGGCTCTATTCACAATCACAAAGGGCAGTTCGGTAAAACAATTTTTGTTCGGTAAAATACCTCATTTGGTATTTTCAATATTCACTAAACTTTTCTGCATGATAAAGAAGTCCGGTAATTTACCGAACAAACATGCCTCAGTTCACTAAGCCCTGCTCAGTGTCACTTACCAGCTGTGGAGCAGGCAAGGAGCTGCGTGTATGACTCGGAGGTTTTCTCTGCAGTGTATCCTGTCATCCCTTTAGATGTGCTGCAGCCACCAGGGGGAGCTATTCTCTATGCTAGAATACAGATTTTCACCTCTAAAGGGATGCAGAAAAGCCCTCACAAATATCACCTTCCTCTGCTCTGATACAATAAATGATCCACCCCCATCCCATCAAATCAGCATGAGAAGCAGGGCTGTGTGGCTCTCCCCAAAGGCTGTCTGTCAAATCTACCGCATAGAGAAAGCATGGAGAGAGAGGTATTGGCTGCTATGAGCTGGAGAAAAACACCAAACACTTTTGTCCAGTAAACCAAATGCGGAAATCTTTGTGAATTGCAATTTCTTGACATTTCCTGAGGCATTTACCGCACAAGTCGGTAATTTATCTCACTAGTCAGTGATATTAGTTTTCTGTGCGGTAATCAGTTTAGTGAATTATAATTAGGGAAGGTGTTTGGTAAAATCAGCTGTGTTCAGCATTACCAAATGCGGTAATGCTTTGTGAATGGAGCCCAAAGGGCGTGAGTCACAATGCTTTTCCTCCTGTTTTCACCTTATCTATGTTACATTTTGAAGCTCCCAAAGAGCAAAAATATAATTAAGGTAAGAAAAGCAATATTGAAATGAAGTTTGTCCGCCCTAGGTGATAAGGTCGCACTCCCCAAAAAATTGCTTTTGTGAAAGCTCCAAACTAAAACAAAAACCATACAACCCTCATAGATTGGGGGCTGTCGATAGCTATAATGGAGAAGAGCCCCCCCACCAAAAAAAAAAAAAGTTGCAGGAAGTGCTCTCCTGACGACACTGTTCTTATTGATCTGAAGAAGCGGACTGGGTTCCGTGAAACGTGTTATCCTACTAGGGTCTGATTTCTATTAAATATTTTTTTTACCTCTACTGGCTCAGTCCTCAATGTAGAGGTAAGGATTACAAGCCAAGTTACTGGTTTGCCTTTCACACTGAGTAGACAGTTATCTGTTTGGAGTCCTAGTTCTTTGACAGGGGCGTAACAATAGCCCTCAAGACCTCCCACTGTCACGGGGGGGGGGGGGGGTTTCAGGGACTAAGGGGGGGCCAGCCCTGTGTCAAGATGCAGAACAGACCAGACACTTTACCTCCTTCCAGAGCGATAGGTCTTCACTTCTCTCTTTTACTGCAGCTGCCCTACAGCCCATTTCCTTGAGGCTTCTGTCTGCATGTCATGTGAGAGGGGAGTTAAAAGAAGGTAGGGTGGAGAGGGTTTTGTAGCGGGAATCCAAGTTTTTTTGAGGGGTGGGGGGCTACTTCAAGTTACACCCCCGTTATTTGATAAACTGTATTTCTGCTTTAAAGTGGATCCTAGATAATATTTTACTCATTGCATAATTGTGTTCCTTTAATATAGTTTATAGGGCATCCCTCAAGCCAATATACTTTTTCTTTGTTGTAGTACTCGAATTCGATATAAACTAAACAAGTCTCACCCACAGCTTCTCCAGAGTGCCTTGGCACTCTGAGCTCCCATAAGCCCTTGCTACTAAAGCTCAGTCTGGGCAGGAGGAGGTTACTAGCCAGAGATTTCAGAGGCAGAGGGGAGTAAAGTTTTCACAGGCTGAGGGCTGGAGATGCAGTTTAGCTTGCCTGTATGTAATGTGACAAACAGACCACGGCCACTCTCATTTTATCACAGGAATAATCATAAACTGTTGAAGCTGTTTGCAGCTAGATTTGCTGTGTAAACTATCTAAACTTTAGAATAGATATATAGACAAGTTATTTGTTATAGCTAGTTGTTCATCTCGGATCCGCTTTAAGTTTGATTTCCACATAAATGGCTCAGAGACCTGCGTAGAACAGTTGTAGAAAGCCATCACTCTTCACTAAAAGGAAAGCAAGGGCTGCTTTTTCACTTTTTCATGCTGTTCAACTTATCAATTCGTTTTTTTTTTCTTTTTGCAAATCAAAAAAGCGGCTCTGCTGGAATCCAGTGGCACATTCAATTACAGTCAGTATGTGTATAATGCTGGAAGTTTCAGTGTTCTATTACATTTAAATATATGAGCAGTCGCAGGATAGTTTCACATGTAACTTTTGGAAATCGAGACTGCAAGTGAGAATGCAACACTTGTTTAAAAAAAAAAAAAAAAAAACAAGAAACAGGAAGTCCCTCTTATGAGGAATAGAAGGTAAGGAATGTCTGATTTTTCCCCTCCAAAATGTGACACACAGTCAGTAAAAAGATAGCTATGGAGTTTTGTGAAATACCACTCCCTTTGAGCGTTGGCACCCGTCATCTGCAGCCTGGCTCCCACCGGTCCTGGTCTGGTAACTAGATTGCTCTTTCCATATCCTTGTGCCATTGTGTTCATACCTCTTTTATATCATACTATTAATATCGAATCCTAGCCAAGGCACTATCTGCATGGAGTTTGTATGTTCTTCTTGTGGCATGCGTGGGTTTCCTCGGGGGACTCCCATCCCCCCCCCCCCCACATCCCAAACACATACAGATAAGTTAATTGGCTCTAGACTACAATACATACACTACACCAGTGTTTCTCAACATTTTATAAGTGTGTACCCCTTTTAAAACCCTGTACTCATCGAGTACCCCCTAGCATAGTAAACATGATCACAAGTACCCCTTGACAAATATATATTTAATCGTAGTACATGATAATTGGTTCTAAACAATGTGCAAGCATTTATTATTGCTTTTAATTAGCTAAAATACTAATTTGATGTTGTTTAAATAAGAATTATAATGATCTAAATCTCTAAATTTGTTATTCTTGGTTAAGTATATTAAGCCCGAGTACCCCCTGGACCCATCAGAAGTACCCCCTGGGGTACGTGTACCGCATGTTGAGAACCTAGGCACTACACGATACACACAGACATAGGACTGTGGGAGGGATTAGATTGTCATCCCCTCTGAGGGACAGTTATGTGACAAGACAATATACACTCTGTACAGCACTGCGGAAGATGGTGCTATATAAATACTAAATAATAATATTTATGTACTGCATGCTATGAGCATCTCTAAGTACCGTTCATATCTTACGCCTGGTACACACTTTTAATTATGATTGGCCAATCACTGACCAATTTTACCACCTCCTTTTAGTTGAGTTGAGTACACAAGCTGTCTTTTGTAAATAGACGTTTGAGTGCTGGCAGGGGTAGAAGGAGGGGGGGGGGGGGGGGCGGGGTGTCTTAGCCTGTCTGTGTTTAGACCATACACCACACACAGCATTTACTTGGCTTGGATGGCTGTCGCTCCAAAAGTAAGCCCCTTCTAACGATGATGCGCAAGAAAGCCCAGTTTTCTGAAGGCAAGCAGACTAAGGACATGGATATTATTTGGTTCAGATGGTGCCAAGCCTTTGTGGCAGCACCAAGTAAAGAATACACAGACAAGTATGGTGGTGGGAGTGTCAGGGTTGAGGCTGCATGAGTGCTGCCGGTACTGGAAAGCTATAGCTCATAGAAAGAACCATGAATGCCAACATTTATTGTTAGTTGCGTGTGGTCCAGTATTAGTCATGGAGAGAATCCAAAGACACCCAAAGACATAACAACATAAGTTGTTTAGGTGATGCCTTTAATGACTAACTGTACAAGATTCCTTTGCAAGCTTTGGAAACTAAGTTTCTTCTTCAGGCATGTTTCAGAACTGGATCAGAACATTTACTGTGACAGACTGCAGTAAAGCATGATCTCCTCCCTTTAGAAACTGGTCCGTAGGGCAGTATTACAATATGATAACGACCCCAAACACACTTCCAAGACGACCACTGCCTAGCTAAAGAAACTAAGGGTAAAGGTGTGGGACTGGTCAAGCATGTCTCCAGGAGGATGAATAAATCAATAAAAACATATCAAAGTATATATGCTTCTCTCATTTTATTCCAAACAAAGTTTTCAGCAGAATTCTGCTTCAGCCATTTAAGGTGCCCATCAATGATGCAATTTTACTGAATGATCAACCACCTGATCAATCATTTTGCACAGTGATGTTGGAGCCAATCTACAAACAATCCATTTGTTCATCATCTTATCAATTCATTTTGCATATCGATTCCATCAGAAATGATTGTATTGGTTAGAAATGTTCATTTCCTTCCGATCTCAATTATCAGATTGGAAGGTCAATCGTCCGGTAAAATTGCATGGTTAAAGGGCACCAGTCTAGCCATCTAGATTTTGGCCCTTGTCAAAGTTGCTCAGATTGCCCATTTTACCACTTCCAATTAGGGATGGTCAAATAATTGTAAATGGACCAATCAAGTGCTGCCTTTTCCCGCATTCCATAGACCCTTATTCAAGCTGCATACATTTCATAACATTACCATTAGCCTTGCATTAACTCACAATTACTATTTCATTGACGATCCATACTTCCTCCTGGAGATGATGAGATTCCAAGTTTCTGAGTCTATGCAAATGTTGCTGCAATTTGTATGCAGAGTGAAATTTGGCCAATCCAAGCTGGAAATAGCTGCATTCCTTTGGACCAGTACAAAAGTGTATCCAATTTGCAAAAGTTGGCATCAAATCATAAAATTAGCATCTCATTGATCATTTCCAATGCCAACACATCATCCTCAATGATTTACAGCTCATTTGCTGTCTAATACATTCCACCCTCTTGACAGATGCCATTATAAGATAATCAATGTTATATAATTCAACTGTCAGTGGATTTAAACAGCCATTGTGAAGAATTCCATGAAGCATTAAGAGTGCTCAAGTTATATCAGTGGGTGCAGTTCATTTTCATACTTTTCCTCTTTTGCTTACAGCCTGAGAGATCGCTATGCCCCTTTACCACAAGAGGCTGAAGGCAGTGAATTTGCCGTCTGCCAGCCACTCCCCGGCATCGGCTGGGCACTAGGTAGAGAACGGAACAGCGTTTGAAAGGAGCCCCACTATTTACTTACATCATTCCTTAACCATCCACAGATGTGACGTTGCATTTTTCTGCCACTGGGCAACACCCAGTGCTGGATTTCTAAAACGGCCACCAAGGCCCTGGCCTTGGGCAGCAGCTGGCCATGGAAGAGGGATTGCTGTATATGGAAGAAAATGCTGCAAATAGAATACTAAGGTTTTAAATAGGGTGCAACACGGGTAATAGGGAGCTGTTGCCCAAGGGATTTGTATACAGCTGAAGGGCCTGCTGTACATAAAAGTTAGAACTGGAAAAGGGGGAAGCACAAGGATTAGGTGGGGGATACCACACATAGAAGGAGTCTCAAGAAAGGTGGCCTAGGGGCAGAAAAATGTAAATCTGGCCTTGGTAACACCATTGATTGTCAAATGATGACACGCATGGTTTTACAAGCGTGCGATTTGACCCTTTTGTGGAAAAGAGTCCTTGGGCTACTTTCACACGGACATGTGTTGTAACAGACACTGCTTGGAGCACTGTAATGCGGTTATATAAACCAGTCCTGCTTATCTTTCTAGCATCAGTAGTGTCTAATTCACACACATGAAACAAACATGCAGTTAATCCAGTCAGACACATCTGATCAGCGTGCTTGTTCAGGGTCTCTGACTAAGGTCCAGTTCACACTGGCTCTTTCTGGTTTTGCAACAATCCATTAAAGCAGAAAATGCTAGGAAGGTCGCTGTGCTGAAGATGTCCTGATTAGGAAGCTGGAATGATAATGGGCTCTTCTGGTATGGAAATGTATAGATGGTAAAAGGCATTTTTTTCAAATGCTTAAAGGAGTTATCAGGCTTTTTTAAGTAAAAATAAGTGCTACTTACCCAGGGCTTCCTCCAGCCCCAAGCTTCCAGCATGTCCCTCGCCGTCGATGAAGTCAGGCCTCGTACTGCACCTGCGCAATCGGCGCTGTCAATCACCACCATGTGGACTGGAGCGTACTGCGCAGGTGCAGTAGTTCAGCACCTGCGCAGTACGCTCCGGTCCACGTGGCAGTGATTGACAGCGCCGCTCGCGTAGGCGCAGTACGAGGCCGACCTCCAGGTCAGCCTGACATCGCCAGGGATAGGGAGGCAGCGACGGCGAACAGCTGACGGCGGAGCTGCGGTGAGGGGCATGCTGGGAGCTTGGGGCTGGAGGAAGCCCCGGGTAAGTAGCACTTATTTTACTTAACCTCCTTGCCGGTTATCCCGAACTCAGTTCGGGGTAACCTGCGCAGAAGGATTGCTCAGGCCCCGCTGGGCCGATTTGCATAATTTTTTTTTGTTACAAGCAGCTAGCACTTTGCTAGCTGCTTGTAACTTCCGATCGCCGCCGATCCGACGCTCCCCCCCCGCCCCAGACCCCTGCGCTGCCTGGCCAATCAGTGCCAGGCAGCGTTGAGGGGCGGATCGGGATTCCCTATGACGTACCGACGCCCATGACGTCATCCCGCCCTGTTCTCAACAGGATTTCCTGCATACTCTGATCGCCGAAGGCGATCAGAGTGGGTGGGGGGATGCCGCTGCTCAGCGGCTATCATGTAGCGAGCCCTCGGCTCGCTACATGATTTAAAAAAAAAAAAAAACAACAAAAAAAAAAACCTCCTGCGCTGCCTCCTTGCCGGATTAATTGAACCGGCAAGGAGGTTAAAGGAATACTATCGATTCTCATATTTTTTTTCAATTGACACAGGAATTGTTTGGGAAGTGCTGCTAAGTACTGGTGTATACATTTTAGTAGCAACTTCATTGTTTACTGTTCGCAAAATACTTTCAAACTTTACTGACGCCAAAACTGACGGTTAACTGAGCCATGAGGAAAGGGGAAAATCCCCTCACACTTGATCAGTTAACTCTATGTGTAGCTCTGTGTGTGACAGAGAGAAAGCTCCCAACAGCTGCAGCTTCTGTGTCCTGTGTTTCTGACTGACATGTCTGAAGAGAGCAGAGGAAATGTAACTAATTGTCACAGCTTTTCATACGATTTTTGCTTTCAGAGTTTGATATGTTTGATATTTGCTTTCTGTAGTCTGATATGCAACTCTGGCTGTGCATTGACGCAGACACCCCTTCTGCTATTGATTTGTCCCAATATAGCTAAATCCTACCCTCAATAAATTACAGCTTTTGCCTCTGATTTTTAACATGAAAAGTAGGAAAATGTTTACACAGCTACTTAGACATTATTTGCACACTGTCATTTTAGAACACTTGGGTATCGATAGTATTCCTTTAAAAAAGCCTGATAACTCTTTTAAACACTTCACTACTGAGGGTTTTTTCCCCTTCTGTATCAGAGCAATTTTCACCTTTCAGCGCTCCTTCTATTCATTCACTTATAACTTTATTACTACTTATAACAACGAAACAATCTATATCAGGGTTTTTTTCCACCACCAATTAGGCTTTCTTTCGGCTGAACATTTTGCTGAGACTTATTTTATTCTAAATGCATTTTAACGGGAAAAAGAAGGAAAAAAATGAATTATTTCTCAGTTTTCGGCCAATATAGTTTTCAAATACAAACTACCGTAATTAACCCCCCCCCCCCCATTTTATTTACTCATTTCTGCCGGTTATTACAGCGTTTAAAAACTTTCCCTAGTACAATGTATGGTGGCAATATTTTAGTTGTAAACAAAGGTGCATTTTTTTCAATTTTGCAACCATCACTAATTACAAGCCCATCATTTTATAAAAAAACAGTACTTTTCCGTTATCCGGGCTCAACCCCTAGGTGGCGCTCAAACTCCGTTAGCCGGGTGCAACTGAGCTAAGTAATGTAGAATGTAATCTCCCTCTGCCTCATCTTTCCCTACAATCCATGGCAGCCTGGAGGGGGAATAGTAATTAACTCAGCTGGGACTTTGCAGGCCGAGGGAGATTACATTCTACATTACTTAGCGCCACCTAGGGGTTGCACCCAGCTAACGGAAAAGTACCTAAGAAACATTAAGCACTCTGCGACCGCCTAACGTAGATTGGCAGCTGCAGAGTGGCTCTGTTGTTCCTCAGCGACACCATATGGAGTCATCTTGCGAGCTCCAGTCACTGTAAACAGTGTGCCCCAGCGATCAGCCTGCCTAACTGCCAAACTCATGCTGGGCAAACATACACACACTCCTCAGTTCCTCTGGCGGGGTTATATAAAAAAAAAGCCCCCGCCACACTCTGTGCTCTGCAGGCATTGAAGGAGGCAGCTGTCAGCACAGGAACAGCTGCACAATGAGCCGCTCTCCCCCTTCGTCACTGCTCTGCCTCCGCCAACTCGGCTGTGTAAAGAGACACTCCGCCTCCCCATTCATTCGCCGCTGCTCTTGAGGACGCGGCTGCGTATTGAGGCGCTCTTCATCACCACTTCTCTGCTGCCCTTTAAGGACGCGCATGCGCAGTGCAGCTGAGTCGGCCTTACTGCACTGACAGATGCCTCCTTCAATGCATGCAGGGCACAGAGTGTGGCTGGGGTCTTTTTATATAACCAAGCCAGAGGAACTGAGGAGCGAGTGAGTTTGCCCAGCATGCGTTTGGCAGTTAGGGAGAGCAGGGCAAAGGAATAGACCATCTCTTTTTTATTTTCACACTACCTGACACTGCTTCCCCTACTATAGGTTACAGTTACAAAGGTCCATCAGCGTTAGTTCAGGGGACTGACAGAAACAGGGAACAGTGACATATGCTCTGTGAAGCTTCTGTGTGGTTTCTATAACTACTGTGGGGGTGCTTAATCACTTTACCCCCAGCGGTACGAATTTCTCCGCCCCTTTTTTCCCTCCTAAAAAACCAGGGACGGAGAAATCCGTACCTTCCGCACTACCGCCGCTGTCCGCGCTCCCGCCGCTCGTGCGCGCGCACCCGCCGCCCGCTCGCCCGGAGATCAATGAACGGGAAAATCCATTCCCGTTCGTTGATCTAGCCCCCGCAATGATCTGCTGCTTCTTTCAGAAACAGCGAGATCATTGTGCGTCTCCCAGCCTCCTACTGCTTCCTGTAAGCGTCCTTCCGGACGCTTACAGGTCGCATGTAAACAAACACTCTGTGGCCATCTTGTGGCCAAATAGTAAACTACACCCTAAAAGCATTTTACATATACAAACATTACATTTACACAATAAATTAACTGATTATCTCCCACACTCCCCAATTTTTATTTTTTTTTTGTAATTAAAAAAAAAAAAAAATACAATAAAAAAAAAAAAAACATAAATAGTTACCTTAGGGACTGAACTTTTTAAATATTTATGTCAAGAGGGTATAACACTGTTACTTTATAAACTGCGGGCTTGTAATTAGGGATGGATGCAAAACTGAAAAAAATGCACCTTTATTTCCAAATAAAATATTGTCGCCAAACATTGTGATAGGGACATAATTTAAATGGTTTTATAACCGGGACAAATGGGTTAATACATTTCATGGGTTTTAATTACAGTAGCATGCTTTATTTAAAAACTATAATGGCCGAAAACGGAAAAATAATAATTTTTTCCCACATTTTTTCCTATTTCCCCATTAAAACACATTTAGAATAAAATAATTCTTGGCATAATGTCCCACCTAAAGAAAGCCTAATTGGTGGCGAAAAAAACAAGATATAGTTCATTTCATTGGGATAAGTAATAATAAAGTTATAGACGAATGAATGGAAGGAGCGCTGAAAGGTGAAAATTGCTCTGGTGGTCAGGGGGTAAAACCCCTCAGTGGTGAAGTGGTTAAAAATGATGTTTCGCGATAGTGGTCCTTTAGTATGAAAGCCGATGCAATCTTGCAGGGGGTGCTTGGTGGGCTAGTGCAACAGAAAAAGTGGCTGTAGAGGTTTGTTTTTATAGCCAGTGTGTTGTAAAAGAAAAACAACAAAAAAAACCACACACACACACACACACACACACACACACACACACACACACACACACACACACACACACACACACACACACACACACACACACACACACACACACACACACACACACAAAAGACACGACTATTTCATAAAGATTTAGAACGTCCTTTAACTATTAAAGCAAAAAATGTACCCAAAAGGTAGTGTTTTATATTTTAGCAATATTAGCAAAGATTTACACCAAGTTGTTTATTGGGGAAAAAAAATAGTACAAAAATGGTACATTTAAAGGTGAAAAGAATATACAACTCAACTATACAATTACTTACAAGGCAGCCATCTATGTATAAAAGCGAACAGAAAATGGTAAATAGAAGTGAATGTTTATATTTATACAGAAAAGAGGGGTAAAAAGCAGCATAGCACATATGTACACCTATTGTATTTATACCACAGGTTAAAAAGAGACGAAGGTGAAGCCTATTTAGCTGTCCTTGTTCTCAAGCGTCTCTTCATTATAAGATGATCGCTCTCCTTCTCATTAGTGTCAATAATAATCTGCAGAAAAAGAAAACACAATTCAGTTGTTTGGAATGACCCTGACGCAGTGATAGTTTCCATCAGTTACAAATCAAGCAGGTTATTTCACCATAGCATGAACCCAAAGTCAAAACAAACTGATGCGAAACTATTGCCTCCTCCCCCTCATTTTTTGTTTATAGATATTCAACAGTTTTACTTTGTGTTTTAAAAAAGTAGATTTAATGTTTTATTGTCTCTGCTCAATGACACAGTCTTTCAAGTATCCCAAAGCTAAAATACATGAACTATTCACCTCCTTTTTTATCTATCCCTTGCACTCAGAAGCTGTTCTCTGCAAGGCAAGAGTTTATGGCTGTAATTCCAGTGAATCAGTGAAGATGACGCTATATTTTGACTAGGTCCTGACTGGAGAGTCTATTCACGTTTCAAGCACTTTATTATCATTGTGTAACACAACGAAAATACTTTTCATGACAGCCCTCTGTGCATATAGGGAACATAGTGATAGTAACAAAGGTAGGAATAGAAGAATTATACAAGTATGCCTGGTATTTCAAATATTTAAACAATTTGTATATAGAATTAATTATTTCATGGACGATTCAGAGTTTATCAAGTTTATGGCAGAAAGGAAAAAGCTCTCCAGTAACAGAAACTGTCCCTTACATACCTGTATACTAGAACACCAATTTCCCTTCCCCAAAATACAATGATCATGTTTCAGACACATCTCCGCTCATTCACTTCCTACTAATAAGTATTCTGGAATATAAGTAAAAATTGTATTAAAGGGAATCTGAAGTGAAAAAAAAACTTATGATATAATGATTTGTGTGTGTGTAGTACAGCTAAGAAATAAAACATAAGTGGCAGAGATAGGAGTCTAATATTGTTTCCAGTACAGGAAGATTTAAGAAACTCTCCCACAAGAGCTCTGTCTTCTGAAGCTTATTATCTCAATTGTCTGTCATTGCATTTTGTTTTTTTCTGCAGAGGAAAGTTCAAAAAGGTCAGTAGCCTTCTCTGTGAAATCATTCAGAATGCTGAGTGTGGTGTGTAAACTGCAAAAATTAGAGAATGATGCAATGTTATTAAAAAAAAGAAAAAACAATATAACTGGAAATAAAAATATGAGACTATTTTATTTGCTACTAATGTTCTATTAATTATCCGTACTACATAACCAATTCATTATGTCATATTTTTTTTTCCGGTTCAGCATCACTTTAAGCACTAAACAGGGTGGGTGGAGATGAATTCAGGTATGGACTCCATACATTTCTGCCAGTCGGCTATCACTGGATCCACTTGCTTAAACAGAATTTCTCCTGGTCATTATATGCATAAGCTGCATTTCTGGTTAGCGGCTATAGAAAGCTCCATTTGAATTGGCTTGGTGGGCAATCTGTTACTCTGGGTGTTTCAAGACCTACCCCATAGAGACATAAATCCATGCCATGCACTGATGAGGATCAACCAATTCGAAACAGTCTGTATGCATGTTGGATTAGTTTGGCTCTGTAATATTAACAAGCTTACACATCATTGCATTCCAGCGGATCTGGGGGTGTGTTTGGCTACCAGAGACAACAAAGAGACAGTTTCCATATTCAGCAGTGATGCATTGTGGGAGACATATACTCACTTCAACCTGAATAATTTCAGGAAGGCAAATTTCTGTTTTGCATTTCTATTCTGAAATGAAACTGAAACTTGTGCTGCCATCTAGTGGCTGAAGTAGTTCATACAGCCTTCAGCCTTTTATTGCTTTGCTGTTCTGCTTTCATAGTGGCTGGAATAAGATGAGCAAACCAGTGTCAGAAACACCTGATCTGTGGTTGGGAGCGTTCTGCACATGACGTCATACGCAGTGCGCTCCCAGCCATTGTAGCAATTACTTACTGCATGAGCAGGAATGTCCAGTGGAGCTGAGATTTCACTGAACAACTTCCGCTTGGGCTTTTTGGGCTTACTTTCCTCCTGGTTACGCCCAGCCATCACATCTGTGGTCTTCTGTGGCCCAATCGTTCCAAGTAGTAATTTTTTTGCTGAAACAGAAATACAGCATTAAAATCCATCTCCATTTTTTTTTCCCAACCCAACCCTTCCCATCTACCCTGAAGATGGCCAAATTGGGTATTATGTGGTTCCCTCCCTGCTACAGTGGGATCCTATCTGAGCACCTGCTGAAAACTTCATCCCTAGATTTATAATCTTGAGAAGGGATAAACACTAGTGGCCTACACATTGCAGTGGGATGACAAATGGTTAGGGTAGCCACACACCCCTCCTATAGTTATTATTAATTGTATTTATAAAGCGCCAACATATTATGCAGCGCTGGACAATACATATACACAATGGTACAAAGGATGACTAATAGATCGTAATAAGTTTATACAACATAGGCGAAAGATAAACAAGGCAAACGGTACAAAATACATAATCATGCGATATGGGCTGGTTCGGTAGGACCAGTAATACAAGTACGAGGCGGTCATAGGGAAGGAGCTCACAATCATGTAGAATATAGAATACACTAGGGAAGGGAGGACTATAGGCTTACAGTCTATAGTGAAGGAATGAGGTAAAGAGTGGCAGCATAAGCCATAACAGCTCTCAGAAGGCACTGCAGGAGGCCAGGTTGAAGCAACGGCACAACACCTTAGCATTTAGAAGACACTGGGGATCAGGATGGAAGCAGCTTTACGATTTAAATAAAGGACTTTTAAAAGGGAATTTGTTAAAGAGGATCGGTAATAACCTGGTGAGGGGGAAGCCTCATTAGAATCCAGGGCTCCTCTTCACCATCCAGGAATCAGCGCTGGCAGCCCCCCCCCCAAAAAAAAATCAGTGCAGCTGAAATATTTACTTTCCGTGCTCCCGCGCAGGAGCGGCTCTCTGATGGGCTCTGGCAGGACATAGCTGAGCCAGATCAGGTCCGCTCTACTGCGCAGGCAACTCGCTGAAGGTAAATATTTACATCACCGCTGTTTGGGGGCTGCCAGCGCTAGATTGCAGAGGGTGAAGAGGACAGGGGAAGCCTCATTAGGATCCAGAGGCTTGTCCCTCCAGAGGTAAGTACCCCGCAGGGGCACTTTTTTTAAAATTACAGATCCTCTTTAAAGAGGGACCCGAGCACATTTTCATTGTTATAAGCAGGGCTGTGGAGTCGGTCCAAAAATCCACCGACTCCGACTAAGTTTAGGATTCCACCGACTCCGACTCCTCTAATTTGCATATTACAATTTTGTTGATTAAAAGTATGTAACGTGAAATTCGTCTCTTAACTGCCAACGCTTAGGAATTTTACAAGACAACTGAAGTGAGAAGGATATGTAGACTACTATATTTATTCCCTTTAGACTAAAACTAGTCCTTGGTAAGAGTACTTGTAAAAGGTACAAACCGGAACAAAGAACATCTATCAGGCCCTAGGCAATGTAAGTGTGAGTGCATGTAAGAATGATGTGCAGGTACTCTGCAGGGGAATGAGGAGATTCTTCCTCTATTACACATTCTTCATGCACAGTCTGAACATGGATCAGGCCCTAGGCAATGTAAGTGTGGGTGCATGTAAGAGTGATGTGCAGGTACTCTGCAGGGGAATGAGGAGATTCTTCCTCTATTACACATTCTTCATGTACAATCTGAACCAGGTTTATGGGTGATAGACCACCTCTGTGTTCAATGTGCACAACATTCTCAGTGGATTCCCTGCAGCTCTGTGGGGAGTGCATATGTAGAGTATATACTACTGTGCAACAAAGTAAACCTGAGACAGATGAAATTAAAGTTTTATACATACCTGGGGCTTCCTCCAGCCCCCTTCAGGCTAATCAGTCCCTCGCTGTCCTCCTCCGCCACCTGGATCTTCTGCTATGAGTCCAGGTACTTGAGCCAGTCTGGCGTAGTGCACATTCACACACTCCGCCGCCAGGAGCATACTACACCTGTGCAGCACTATTGCGCAGGTGCAGAATGTTCCTGGCTGTGGGAGCGGCATGCGGCCGGACAGCGCTGACTGGCTGAATTACCAGGACTCATAGCAGAAGATCCAGGTGGTGGAGAACAGCGAGGGACTGATTGGCCTGAAGGGGGCTGGAGGAAGCCCCAGGTATGTATAAAACTTTACTTTTCATCCGTCTCAGGTACCCTTTAATTTGTAGTCACCAAACCAAATTTTAACAACATATCAAATGATTTGATTTCATGAGCAAAGAGTGCGTACATTTGCATAAATCAGCATCAATGCAGAATTATTTCCATCTCATTGACCATCTCTATTAGTGACACAGCTACACATTAGGCTTTATACTTACAGCATAGATGTTATTTAGTATATATAAGAGATTCCTGTGTACACATCATATATACAGTCACAATCAGAGGTGTATATCTGACTTTAAAAATACGGGGACTGCTTTATTGAAGCAGCACAAGTAACACATTTTGATTGGTTTATTTCATTTTTTTGGACTGAGCACAGCTATTACTGTATATATACATTATTTTTAATGACTAATATGTGAGAAATAGAACATTTTATCATATTTTCTATTATAATTACAGTTACAAATTCATTAGGAGTCTGAGTCAGTGCATTTTTTCCCGACTCCGACTCCAGGCACCCTAAATTGCTCCGACTCCACAGCCCTGGTTATAAGCATTACTTACCTATGGGGAGCAGCTGGTCTAGCCCCGGTCCATATAGAGTTCACCAACTTCCCCAGGAAGCGACTGTAGTTTGAACCTTTTGTGGTGGTGTAACATGCCTTGTACCACCGCAATGCATGCCAGGAGATGTAGTCCATCGAAGTGAGTACATCTTTCGATCAGGAGATGTACTCACATCAACGGTCTACATCTCCCGAGAAGCATTGTGGCGGCCGGAGGCACGCAACACTGACAGAACACTGACCTTGTTATCGCTCCCTGGGAAGTTTTCCCAAATGCTTTATTTCACAAATTTCAAAGAATCAACAGGTACCATAATATGAGAAATAGACAATACCATTAGTCTGGAAAATGGAAGGAGACTTCTGTAAGAATTCCCCAAGCTTCTGTAGAGTACTATCTTTCTTTTTGCTGGAGAGAGTACTGGAGGTGGAGGGCTGCTTTCTCAAGGTGAACTTCTGAAATAAGGGGGGAAAACATGTGAGCATTATCAATGGCTTTTTACAAGTAATTCAGCAATTGCTATCACTCTCGTATTAGTACTTTGAAGAGCTTTTG
The DNA here is from genome assembly GCF_040937935.1 of Hyperolius riggenbachi. Taxonomy (NCBI): domain Eukaryota; kingdom Metazoa; phylum Chordata; class Amphibia; order Anura; family Hyperoliidae; genus Hyperolius; species Hyperolius riggenbachi. The sequence goes on from NC_090655.1 coordinate 75,749,597, forward strand.
ATACAGGACTATAATATAACACACATTCATATTTCACCGCATGGTAGAAAGTAATATTTTAATGTTGGTTATCCATAAAATCCTAATGTGGAGTGATAATGCAATGCAACACAGGACTAAGTCCAGTTGACTAAATTAGAAGGTATCTTAAAATGGTATGAACATTTTTTTTTACTGCATTTTTCCGACTATAAGACACACCAAGGTTTGGAAGACAAAAAACAGGGGGGAAAAAAAGGTATGCTAAACCTGGTGCATCCACGGTCCAGGAGCATCCTATGCTCCCCTCCCCCAAATTATTGCCCTCCTTGGGCCTCCTTTGTATCCCATTCCTCCTGTTGTCATCCTCTGCCCCCCCCCCCCCTGTATCCCACAGCCTCTCCAATCAACTCCAGGCTTTGCTATGGGGAGGATCGGGATTGTCGCCATAGTGACGACTGAAGCTCATTGGGAAGGCTGTGGCTCTCGCGGGATCGCGGCCAGGTAACGTATAACGGCGGCGATCGGGGGGGAGGATCAGAAGGGTGCGGGGGGATTTGGAGGACAATGGTAGCTAGCCTAAAGCTAGCTACAAAGGCTACAACAACTATAATTAAAACATTCCTCCCACAGACGCAGCCTCAGAAACTGCGTACCGCCAGGGAGGTTAAGGCTGCACGATTTTAGGGAAAAAAAAATCTAAATTGCAGTTTTTCTCACAAATTGTGATTTTGATTTTATTCACGGTTTTCTGCAAAACAAGCTGTAGCACTAAATTTACAATGCCCCCAGTATGGGTTAGCCAGGTAGATGCATCCAGTATAGTAGTCCGCAGTATAGGTTAGCTAGGTAGGTGCCTCCAGTATAGGTAACCAGGCAGCATAGGTGTAGCTGCGTCAGAGAGTGGGCATAGCATAGTAACAACTTACCTTCTATATTCTTCCTCTCCCAGCCATCCATCGCGTTGGTACCAGCGCCCTCTGTGATGACATGTGGTTACGTCATCACAGGGGTTACCAATGCAACTGACGCCTGGGAGAGAAAGTAGAAAGAGGCTGTGTGGGATCTCGGAAGGTTAGTTGCGCTATAATCTTACGCATGGAACGTGGCAGGTTACAGAAAAATATACGCATTAAAAAAATATCGCCACTTTGACGATTACGATATTTCGATTATAAAACGACTGATCATGCAGCCCTAAAACCTATTGTCAAAAACAAATTGGTAGCAGAATAGCATTAAAACAGTCAAATACAGCACTTGCTCTTCAGTGGAAAAGCTTGTGGTCAATTTCCAAAGAAGTAATTACATTAACTTTAGTTTACTATCTTTGTCAGCTACTATTGAAAAATCACTAGATAGGTTTTAATATATAAATACAGGAGCTATGCAATAAAATGTAATGTCAGCTTTTTAGAGCAGATAAACTGTACTTTGGGAACTTGTAATTTGTAAACAATGGCCTCAATTCACTAAGTTTATCTCCTGTCTTTAATAACGTTTCTAGCGTTATCACCATGGTGATGAGGCATGTATTATTCAGGAAACATTTTACTTCAGGCAAACCTAAAGTTAACTCTTCTGTCTTTAAGTTAAGGTGATATCTCTAAAGTTAACTCTTCAATCCATAAAATAACCCCAGAATTCTAAAGTTAAAAACAGAGTGTTAATTAAGTGCGAGTGAAAATAACTACCAAGGAGGTAACGTAACTACAGAGGAGGTAACTTAAAGTGGATGCAAGATGAACTTTTATACATTGCATAATTGTGTTCCTTGGTTATAGGGCATTCCTCAAGCCAAATACTTTTTTTTTGTTTTAATACACTAATTCCCTATAAACTAAACAAGCCTCGCCCACAGCTTCTCCAAAACGCCAAGGCACTCAGACCCATGTAGCAAGGGCTTATGGGAGCTCAGTCTGGGCAGGAGGAGGTTACTAGCCACAGATTTCAGAGGCAGTAGGGAGGGGGGAGGGAATTTTTCACGGGGGGAGATGCAGTTGCAGATTACCAATCGATCGATTTGAGGCCGCAATAGCAGCATAGGGGGTGATATTGTGGCTGGGAACGCAAAGAATCGCTCGCGTTCCCATGCCTGTCGGGTCCTGACGGCGAAACCGGAAGTGGTCGCTGCTGAGGACGGGAGGATCTCCGAGACACAACGAGGGCACTGATCGGCTGCAGGGGGCTGAGGGAAGCCCCAGGTGAGTAAAAGTCATTTTTTTGGGACACTTAAGGTTACCTTTAAAGGTATTATGATTGCATCAATCATCCAGCTATACAAACCTTTGATTCAGTGTTGTTAATTGCAGGACTTGCAACTGTATTGCTTCTTGTATTTTTCCTGTTTTCGCTTTTTATGATTTCCTAAAAACAAGAGATCACATACATTAAAACATGACAGTACTCATATGCAATGTAAATCACACCTTAAACAGTATTTTAGCAAGATAAAATCATGAATATGCTTATATAATAAAATTGCAGGTGTCTGCATCCACCTGCATCTGAGTGCAGGGCTGCATGGGTGTGTGCACTAGGGAGGCGTGCATGAAAATATGAAAGTACGACAACCTAGCGCCCGTTAAATATATGTCTGTATACATCAAAGCTACAAAGGTGTAATGTCAATGGAAAGATTAAAAAAACATAGGTTCGGTATTGGATGTGACTTAGCAGAAAAACTAAAGCATAAAATAAACATCTTGTGCAAAAGGTTTCTCTTAATCAATGCCATGAAAGATGATTACGGTAGTTAAACATTAATAAAGTGTATTTACAATAACAGACAAGACAATATCGCTTTCCTTGTGGCTAGGCCGAAATCCAATTCCCTACTGAGCATATGAAGAACTGACCGATTGTAAAATTTTAAATATACACACACATATATATATATATATATATATATATATATATATATATATATATATATATATATATATATATATATATTATACAACACTCCTAGAGTAAAATGTACTACATTTTTTCCTGTGTTGCTGTCAATTACAGTAGGTAGTAAAAAGCTTGGGTGGGGGGGGGGGGGGGTGGGGGGGGTGGGGGGGATTATTTAAAAGGTTAGAAAGGATCCAAATAGGCCCAAATTTTATTGGCACTGAGCAAAGTTTTTCACAAAGCTAACATCAGCTTCCTCAGGTATAGTGCCAATAGAGTTTGAACAGATGACATAGTTGGGTTGAAAAAAAAGACATTCGTTCATCGAGTTCAACCAGAAAGGAAGGTACCTAACATAGCATTAACACTAGCCTGCACTCTTACGTATCCCAGTTGATCTATCTAGAGGAAGGTGAAAGACCCTTACAAGGCTTGGGCCGATTATCCCTGAAAGCGAAAACAAAAAATGATTTCCTGACTCCAGATGACAATTAGATAAAATGTAATCCCTAATTAGATTGGTCACAATAAACCGCAGGACGATTCTCGATCGATTTCAGCACAAAAGCTTTCATATTACTGCCATCTTCGTACTTCCCCATTTGCACCCCCCAGTGGTTGCTGGTGTTGCAGCAGGTGGGGGGCGTGTGTGATGCCTACACATGCCCCAAGTGCTATATGCTGGTAGTCACGTGGGGCCTGAAAGTGGAAGTGCAGCACGGGCGGAAAGGTATAACTGCACGGGCTCTGCGTTCCTCGTTTGCGATTGCTGCATGTCGTCACCCAATCAAGCATGGCGGGCCAATATATTCCTGCACGTTCGATCGATACGCCTGACTAATTTCGTCCTGATCAGTTGATCGGGCATGCTCATGGCGGAACCGATTTCCATCTGATTTGATTATAATACTCAAATCGGATAGTCGATTGGCCGCCAAGTCTGGTAATCTATGTGCACCTTAAAGAGAACCCGAGGTGTGTTTGAAGAACGTTATCTGCATACAGAGGCTGGATCTGCCTATACAGCCCAGCCTCTGTTGCTATCCCAAAACCCCCCTAAGGTCCCCCTGCACTCTGCAATCAGACATAAATCACAGCCGCGCTATTTGGGCTGTGTTTACATCTGTAGTGTCAGTCTCAGCTGCTCCCCCGCCTCCTGCATAGCTCCGGTCCCTGCCCCCGTCCCTTCCCTCCAATCAGCGGGGAGGGAAGGGACGCAGGCGGGGACCGGAGCTCTGCAGGAGGCGGGGAGAGCAGCAGACTGACACTATAGAGATAAACACAGCCCGCTGCGACACGCTGTGTGTCGACAGCGAGGCTGTGATTTATGAGGGATTGCAGAGTGCAGGGGGACCTTAGGGGGGTTTGGGATAGCAACAGAGGCTGGGCTGTATAGGCAGATCAAGTCTCTGTATGCAGATAACATTCTTCAAACCCACCTCGGGTTCTCTTTAAGTGTACTACTAAAGGTGGCTATACATCTCCAGATCTACCGCCAGACAGATCCCGTTATGTATAAATCTGATCAGAAAAGGATCTGTTGCCTGCCCACACACTGTAGACAGATTTCCAATAGATTTCAGCATGAACTCTCCTGGAAACTGTCCTAGCACTGCCACCTCTTCTACCTTTATACCAGTTGTGAATTGCTCAAAATGGACTAATGCCAATGCATTGAAATAAATATGGAAACATTAATTAAAGTGGACCTGAACTCAGAACTTCTTCTCTGCTCGAAAAGGTATGCAACAGCATAATAACCTTTAAAGAAAAACATTTCTTTGTTAAAGCTGATACAAATCTTGCAATAAATCGGTCTTCTTCCTGCTTTCATGGAAGCAGACATAGGGTTAGCACCCTGTGTTTACAAATAAGCTGAGGCTGTCGAGAGTCCTGTGCTGACACATCTAAGAGCTCAAATTACATCTGTGATTAGTCACAGATGAGGGAGAATTAGGCTAAACTCTCTAAGTACACACTGGGTGCATTTCTCTCTGTTTTCCTTCTGTCTGGTGCAAGAGTTCAAGTCCACTTTAAAGAGTACCTTTTGGGCGTAAAATCAAAAATCAACTCTATTTGTATCTGTTAAACAAGTAATAAGGATGCTAACCAGGCAATCCAAAAGTTCAAAAAAATCACTTTCTTCTCCATAAATCATCATTCCCTAGTTTCCTTGGCTCTTATTTGGTACATTTGCCGTACAAAAGAAGTTGCAGGGCATGATGGGTTTTCTTTTTTTCTTCTTTACTTTCCCCTCAGGATTAACTAATGCAGCCTGATTTGGCTGAAGGCTCTTTCCCTCCTGTTTTCCCCTCCCACACCTCTGTTCCTCTCTGATTAGCCAATATTTCTCAATGAACTTTCTATTGCAGAGCTGGGTGGGAGTGTCTGAATACTGGGAGGAGATTGGCCAATTCAAACACAGACAGTAAGGGAGGAAATGATGTCAGGATTGGCTTCAAGACACAAACAAAATGGAAAATCCTAAGCAGGCTTTTCTCTTTTTTTACTATAGAAAAATCACTAAAATCTAAATGTTGACAGTGCAATACATATGATATGTAAGTAGAGCAAGTATTTATCTACTTGTATTTTTTTTTCGGAGATAGTATGGCTCACAGCTCCACTTTAAAGGCAAGCATATGTTTAGAAGTCTCTAAAAATACCAGCTTTACTCATGGACTCACTAAATTTATTTGGTATTTAAAGTACAAACTTCATAAAGGTTTAGTTGCTGAAACTGAATTTACTTTGCTCAACCAGTCCTCTGGTGATCAAACTAGCAAGTGGCCATATTTTCTAGGGAAAACACTTGAAAATGAACGGCTTTCACGGCAACCACTTCAGTTCCAAATTTATTTCCTAGCAAGAGGTAAGAAATCCTTGCAAGATGAGCCGTGTAAACAGACTTGTGCAGTGCAAACAGAAGATAATGGGCAATAATGGATGTCGGCTATAGGAACACTGTGTTCTATATGGAGTTGAAAGGTTGAGGCTAATAACTACCGAAATAAGTCATACGTCTGAAGTACACTTCACTGCAGGGCAGCAGAGTGCCTGCGCACTGACACAAGAATGTACTATGTACATTATTGTATCAGCAATTATATAAATATCTACAGCCCGAATCTATACTAAGAAAACAGACATTAAAGAGTCTTAGAAAAACCTCGCACACAAAGTCATGGGTGAAAATATTAGTACTCTTGCATTGATGTTAGAAAATGCACCAATTCCCCAGAAAATTGGATCAATTACAGATGCTTTGGTATTGTCATGTTCATTCCTTTTGTTGGCACTGAAAGAACGTGGAAAAAGCAAAGGGGAAAAAAAAAACAAAGCAGCAAGATTCCACAAAAAAAGTCAAACAAATGGGCGGGACAAAATTAATGGTGCCCTCATCTTATTGCGTGCAGTGTTCTCCCCAGAATTTTTTTCCAGCTGGGTTGCATGAAAAAGTAGCTGGGTGGGGCGAGATGAGAAAATGCAGGGCCAGCGCTTCCCTGCACAACTCTGCTTACAGCATAGAAGGAGGTGAGCCGATGACAGCCGGGTGCTCACCAAAACTAGCCGGGTGGAGCACCTGGCTAAAAGAGCCTGGGGAAACCACTGACGTGGTAGCACACCCTTTAGAAGCAATAACAGATATTAATCTCTTTCTGTAACGGTGAACGGATCTTTTACATTTCTCTTTTTGTACCACTCTTTTGCCTGCTGCTCCAGTGTCTGGAGAAGGGGTCCTTCTTTCAACTGCTGTTTTTAGATCTTTCTACTGGTGCTCCATGGGATTTAGATCTGGACTTTGTGTTTGTTTCACGTGTGCAACTGAAAAACAACTAAAGCCAAAAGCTCAGCATGACAGCCGAGCAATTGGCTTGGCTTATAAGGGAATAAAGATGGCAGCCCCCATGTTAATCTTACTTCGTTCCCTTTAAATAATTTTCTAAGGCTGGTTCACACTTGGTGTTTTTTCAGCACTAATACTAATGTACCCCTATGGATACATTTACACTGCGGCGTTTGCCATTTCGATCAATGTCAAACATGCTGCATGCAGAGTCTTTGAGGCGATTGCGCTGTGATTCTCATACTACACGTGCAAATAGCAAGTTTTTGCCACCGAATCGGGATTGCGGAACCGAATGAGATCGCTGGGAAGCAGCGGGCAAGCACCCAATGTGAACCGGCCCTAAGTATGTTTTGGGTCTTTGCCCTGCTGTAGGGCCTTCTCCATTATGAAACACGGTTGCAATCACACTGTGCTGCAACTGCATTTCAAACTAATTTCCCCTAATTAGATCAAGCCACTATAATCAGTATAGAGATCTCAATCGCATCGAAAACGCGGCAGGACGACGATTGCGCTCAGGGCAAAATTGCAACGCAATCAGATCGCACTAATGGAGATGGCCACTGCCGTTTCCATTGGTTTTACTGTACCCTGCGTTTTGCGATCGGTTAGTGAATTGAATCAGATCACAAAACAAAGGCTAGTGGAAAAGGGCCCTAGGACCCCTGACTTCTGGGTGAGACCCGGCTTTTTGACATTGGGCGTCATTCATTCAGACAATGACAGATGGTGTTTGCTGACAGTTTTACCCTGTGCCTGCAGGAGTGCTTGAATATGTTTGGAAGCTGATTTAGGTTCTTTTCCCACCATATAATACCGCATTCCACATCCAGAGAGATTGGCTACAGAGCTATGGGCTGTAAACCTCTTCACAAGGTTGCACACAGTGGACACCGGAACATTAACATCTCTGTAGATAGACATGTAGCCTTGGAACTGTCCATCCTTTTTTATAATTGTGGTTCTCAAATCATCAAACAATTCTTTGCTCTTCTTTCTTTTCTCCATGACTAGCAGCATTTATTTACACATTTTAACTGATTGCAAATGGGAATTAACACATTAAAACGTGTTAATTGCTACAGATGAGTTGAATTACAAATTAACCTCTTGAGGACCAGAGGTTTATACAGCCCTAATGACCAGGCCATTTTTTACAATTCTGCACTTCACCAATTTATTGCTTGGTCATACAACTTAGCACCCAAATAAAATGTTACCTCCTTTTCTTCCCTCTAATAGAGCTTTCTTTTGGTGGTCTCTGATTGCAGCTGCCATCATTAGTTTTTTTTTTTTATTAAGGAAAAAATATATATTTTTTTAAATAAACCTTTTTCTGTCATCTCTCCTCCCCTCCCCTTAACTAGCCTCAAGGTACATACACATGTCTGATTTTTGCAAATGACCCGTCGTTTGGACGTCCAAACAACCGGTCGTTCGGACATCAAATCGGGCGTGTATAGTCTGTCGTTCAGCTGATAAGACTTGACTTGAGCCATCCGCCAACCGTCCGAACGACCAGTCGTTTGGACGTCCAAACGACGGGTCGTTTGCAAAAATCAGACGTGTGTACGAGCCTTTAGACTTGCGATACACACACTACATGATGCATACAAAGGCCTCAGCCTATGTATGGGATTAGATTGTGAGCCACTCTCAGAGATAGATAAGTGACAGGACTTTTCTCTGTACAGTGCTATGCTAGACCGCAGCGCTGTACACGTTTATTTTTTTTTTTTTCTATATTACAGCCTGCCAGCTCCGATAGTGGCTGGCAGGCTGATCGCTGCATCCTTCCTCTGTTTAAAGCCAGGGACACACGTTTGAGCGAGTGCACGTTCACAGCTAATCCCACCCACCGCACTTGACTCCAATCAGCGTAAAGCGGTCCCCCAGCAGCCATAATGTGCCAATAATTTTGTCCAGGCCATTTTTGCCGTTTTACGTGAAACGTTTAACATTTTCCCCACTGTTAGTGTTCTTCCAGTGCCACCAAAAAAAAAAACAAAAAAAAAACATGACAATAACGAAGCATTTGTAATGGCAACACTTTTCTGAGTGTCAATATTTTTGGCCATGACTAGAAAGATAAATGGATTGAGAGCCTGTGCTTACATTTGCCTTGTTTTCCTACAACGGCCAATAAATATACAGCTTGGGAGAACATGATCAGTCTCTCAGGTTTTATCTGAACAGCTTTGCCTTTGTTTTTAAAAAATGCTAACAATAATTCTCATTTCCACATAAAACACAATTTTAAAGAGGAACTGTAACCAAGGATTCAACTTCATCCCATTCAGTAGCTGATACTCCCTTTCCCATGAGAAATCTTTACCTTTTCTCAAACAGATCATCAGGGGGCTCTGTGTGGCTGATACTGTGGTGAAACCCCTCACACAGTGTGATGTCAGCACCTAGGTACTGACATCACACTGTGGGAGCCTTATTGCAGTGAGATCACCTGCCAGCAGTAAAGCTGTCGTCATGTGATAAATTTCAGATTGTAAATCATGGAAAGGAAACCCGAGCGATTCAAGACAGATAAGCAGATGAGACATCGGATGTTAGCGATACGGCTGCGCTGCGTGGAGAAAGCCGCTGGAGGCAGACTGCTGTCAATACCAAACCTGCACTCCCTTGTATGTCTGTAACAGACATACATGGATTTAAATGTGAGTTTTAAATTTATAATATAAGAAGTGCAATACAAGTTTTAAAGACGGCATCACGCTATGCAAAGGTGATTTATTTTTGCATGTGCGCAGGAAAAACGGAGCAAGAGGAAACAAAGCCCACATCAGACCAGACAGGCTGGGAGGATAACAAAAACACATATGATCATTTTCTATGATCTGAGGAGCTGGTGAGTGAATCAGAGAAAGGAAAGATTTTACAGTGAGCAAACACTGACTTAAAGCCGACCTGAACTCTTGCACAGGACAGAAGGAAAACAGAGAAATGCACCCTGTATGTATTTAAAGAGTTTAGCCTGTCTAATACCCAAACTCATTTGTGTCTAACCACAAGTTGTAATTTGATCTCTCTCATGTGAGCAGACTGCCACGGGAGATAAGCTCACAAAACAGAGGCTGTTTAAGAATATGTCTGCTTCCATGAAAGCAAGAAGTAGAAACAGTGCAGATGTATTACAAGATTTGTATCAGCTGTAACAAATGAATTGAACCTCCAGACTAAACATCTACTCAGCAGCACTGAAAAGGCTTGGTGTTTCTTTAACAGTTTCACAGCATCAGAACTTTGTTTTTCTTACCCAAGCCTCATTTTTAGCTGCACAGAAGCTAAGCTCCACCCCATCAAAGAAATCTGCCTGGGCATTTTTCCCCTGATGCTGTGCAAAGCATGATGGGATTTCTGATGTTTTTGTTCTGGTTGCCTACCATGCACAGCTTGGAGAGGTGCTCAGGACACAGGACAGTTGGAACTGTGTCTCATGCTCCCTTGTCACCTCCTTTCAACCAAACAGATGGCTGCCCCCATGAAATCACAAACATTTGCATGTTCTTTTAAAACAGGGTGGGTTATTATATAACTAATCTATTTTAATTAACACAACTAATGTAACTTAATGGCAGTATGTTTGATTAGGATAAAGTTCCTCTATAAAGAGAGTCTGAAGCAAATTTTTTTTTAAGCCTTAATCTTAATAATCATGTACTCACATTAGCCTCTGCGGTATTTCTGCCTTAAAACGTGCCTCCCTCCCACTCTAGAAAATAAGCTTTTTTTTTATCTCTGCCACTAAATTAGTCGCAGAATCTACTTGCAGGAAGAGGCAGAGCTGAGCACCTTAGCTCTGCCTCCCTTAAGCTGGCCATACACTGGCCCGATTTGCCGCTGTTTCGACAGCAGATTCGATCACTGGGAACGAATCTGCTGCCAATCGTTCACGCTACACGCCGAATTTCGATCCATTCTGTCCGATCCCGTCGATCGCGCCGTGCGGAAAATAACCGTCGATCGCCCGCGGGTAAAGAGCGCATCGCTAGCGGCGTTCGAATGCCCGACGCAATAGAGCCGCATACATTACCTGCTCCGCCGGCGCGACTCCCGTGTCTCCGCTCTTCTTCTCCGTCTCCGCTCTGGTCTCCGGCATGCTTTCCTTCTTCCTGTCCCGGCAGGAAGTTTAAACAGTAGAGGGCGCTCTACTGTTTAAACTTCCCCCAGACAGGAAGAAGGGAAGCATGCCGGAGACCAGACCAAAGCGGAGACGGAGAAGAAGAGCGGAGACACGGGAGTCGCGCCGGCGGAGCAGGTAATGTATGCGGGATGGGGGGAAGCGGCGGCAGCACCACCACCACCACAGATTGTGAACGGTCTCATGCTGAAATCGGTTCACAATCTGTTTGCAGTAAAGTTAGCCATACGATCCCTCTCTGATCAGATTCGATCAGATAGGGATCTGTCTGTTGGTCGAATCTGATGGCAAATCGACCAGTGTATAGCTACCTTTAGTGTCAATCAGTAAAGTGTGAAAGCATTTTGATAACAGTAAACAAAGAGGTTGCCACTGAAATGTATGCACCAGTACTTAGCAGCACTTCCCAAACAATTCCTATCTCAATTAAAAAAAATATGTTAATCGATAGTGTTCCTTTAAAGGTGCGTACACGCACTACAGAAGCCAACGATGGGTCCGCCAGACCCTCCCGCTGGATGGACTTTCAGCAGACTGCAGTGCGTGTCTACGCACTGTCGGCGGACTGATAAGGCTGTTCCTGAACGATCCGCTCAGCGTGATGTGTGGAGCGCTCCGTCATTCTATTTTAAATGGTTTTATTATGTGTGTATGGTCGCATTTTCTACTTACCTTCCAATACAGATTGCCTTGATTAGCATTATCCTATGATTGATGGCACTTTGTAGACGTCACTCCTGCAGGTCTGCAGTTTATGGGTGCCTATACGTGGTTGAGTATGTGCAATCAATTTGTTGTTTCAGTCTTTTGGTTGATACCACCTTATGCTGTAATTATGTTACTTGTTCACAGTGTGATTGCTTTTCTTTCAGTGCATTTGCAATTGTGAGTTGTCCTACTACCTGCTTGTTTTATTACCTCTCCAATAAAAATTGTAAAAAGTAAATAAAACGATATATATATATATATATATATATATATATACACATACATATACACATACACACAGTGGGATGCGAACATTTGGGCAACTCCACTCAGTATCAGCAGATTCTGGAGACCAATGTCCAGGAATTAGTGACAAAGCTGATGCTGCGCCAGAATTGCATCTTTCAACAAGACAACGACCCTAAACACTGCTCAAAATCCACTAAGGCATTCATGCAGAGGAACAAGTACAACGTTCTGGAATGGCCATCTCAGTCCCCAGACCTGAATATAATTGGAAATCTGTGGTGTGAGTTAAAGAGAGCTGTCTGTGCTCGGAAGCCATCACACCTGAATGAACTAGAGATGTTTTGTAAAGTGGAATGGCTCAAAATACCTTCAACCAGAATCCAGACTCTCATTGGAACCTACAGGAAACGTTTAGAGGCTGCAATTTCTGCAAATGGTGGATCTACTAAATATGATTTATTTATTTATTTTGTGGTGCCCAAATTTATGCACCTGCCTAATTTTGTTTAAACAATTATTGCACACTTTCCGTAAATACAATAAACTTCCATTTCACTTCTTAAATATCACTGCGTGTCTCCTATATCATATATTTAACTGACATTTTTTATCGTAACAACCAACGATTTATACAGGAAAATCAGGACGATTAACAAGGTTGCCCAAACGTACGTGTGTGTGTGTGTGTACGTGTGTGTGTGTACGTGTGTGTGTGTGTGTGTGTGTGTGTACGTGTGTGTGTGCGTACGTGTGTGTGTGTGTACGTGTGTGTGTTTGTGTGTGTGTGTACGTGTGTGTGTGTACGTGTGTGTGTGTGTGTACGTGTGTGTGTGTGTGTGTACGTGTGTGTGTGTGTACGTGTGTGTGTGTGTACGTGTGTGTGTGTGTGTACGTGTGTGTGTGCGTGTACGTGTGTACGTGTACGTGTGTGTGTGCGTGTACGTGTGTACGTGTATGTGTGCGTGTACGTGTATGTACGTGTGCGTGTGTGTACGTGTGCGTGTGTGTACGTGTGCGTGTGTGTACGTGTGTGTGTGGGTGTGTGTGTGGGTGTGTGTGGGTGTGTGCACGCGTGTGTGTACGCGCGTGTGCCACAGAACACACAAATCTCATGGTATCAGATGATGAAGAATATGAGTGTATATATATATATATATATATATATATATATATATGTATATATATATATATATATATATATATATATATATATATATATATATATATATATATGAATATATAATGAGTTCTGGGTCACCATGAGCTTGCTGGTTAGTCTGTACCTCTCGGTTTACAAGCCCTACTCCATAGAGCCAAATTAATCCATGCCATGCACTGATGAGGATCAAACAATCCGAAACAGTCTGTATGCATGTTGGATTATTATGGCTCTGTACAATTTAACAAGCTGACACATCATTGCATTCCAGCGGTTCTGGAGGTGTGTTTAGCTTCTAAGGGTACAATGGTTAATTTGCATATATTCAGCAGTGGTGCTCTGGGAGACATCTCGAGCTCACTCCAACCTGAATTATCGCAAATTCTTTCTGTTTTAGGAAAGCAAATTTTTGTTTTTCTTAACATCTTAGTAAGGGGGCTTTTAGGACCATTGTAGTCCCTTACACAGTCCAATGAGTTCTGGGTCACCATGAGCTCGCTGGTTAGTCTGTACCTCTCGGTTTACAAGCCCTACTCCATAGAGCCAAATTAATCCATGCCATGCACTGATGAGGATCAAACAATCCGAAACAGTCTGTATGCATGTTGGATTATTATGGCTCTGTACAATTTAACAAGCTGACACATCATTGCATTCCAGCGGTTCTGGAGGTGTGTTTAGCTTCTAAGGGTACAATGGTTAATTTGCATATATTCAGCAGTGATGCACTGGGAGACATCTCGAGCTCACTCCAACCTGAATTATCGCAAATTCTTTCTGTTTTAGGAAAGCAAATTTTTGTTTTTCTTAACATCTTAGTAAGGGGGCTTTTAGGACCATTGTAGTCCCTTACACAGTCCAATGAGTTCTGGGTCACCATGAGCTTGCTGGTTAGTCTGTACCTCTCGGTTTACAAGCCCTACTCCATAGAGCCAAATTAATCCATGCCATGCACTGATGAGGATCAAACAATCCGAAACAGTCTGTATGCATGTTGGATTATTATGGCTCTGTACAATTTAACAAGCTGACACATCATTGCATTCCAGCGGTTCTGGAGGTGTGTTTAGCTTCTAAGGGTACAATGGTTAATTTGCATATATTCAGCAGTGATGCACTGGGAGACATCTCGAGCTCACTCCAACCTGAATTATCGCAAATTCTTTCTGTTTTAGGAAAGCAAATTTTTGTTTTTCTTAACATCTTAGTAAGGGGGCTTTTAGGACCATTGTAGTCCCTTACACAGTCCAATGAGTTCTGGGTCACCATGAGCTTGCTGGTTAGTCTGTACCATGATGAAGAATAAACAGCCGTTTGTTAAACATTAGTTTGGATAGTGTGATTAATGTGCGGAAAAAAATACTCACGATGTAGTTAGTGACTGAGATGAAAGATTACAGGAGTTCCCAGGGAGAAACTTTCACCACAAAGTAATTCACAGGGATGGCTTATTAAAGGCCGGATTTCATGCAAAGTTTTATCAAAGCGCAGGAATTGATTAGATATTTCCGCCTACTTCAGAGCCGACAGCCGTCAGAGCGCCTGCGCAGGAGCCAGGAAGGTAAATATTACGTCACGGCTGTACGGAGGGCTGCCGCGAGACCCCCGAGGGACGGAGGACGGCGTGGGAAGCCTCATTAGGATCCTGAGGCTTCCCCCACCCAAGGTGAGTACCCCCCAGGGGACGTTTTGCCGTTACAGTTCCTCTTTAAGGCCCACCAACAGTGCACGTTTTGCAGAAAACAACAAACCTGCACAGACGAGGTAATTAGTGTCTTAGCAGAGCCGATTAACTACCTCTGTGCATTTCCACAAAACATGCACTGTTGGCGTTACTTGAGGACAGGGTTGGGAACACTGCTATAGAGTTTTTGCGTTCCTCTCACGGGCCCCGCGTTCCAGTGCTAGCTCCCCTACCAATTGGTCAAATACTGCTGCTCTGCTGCCGAGGGAGTGCTCCTGAAGAGGGGCTGGCTCCATTCTGAGCACGCGCGAACATGAGCACTTAGGCTCCCAAAGACTTCTGAAGCCTCCCTCAGCAAAGGATTCAAATGGGGCAACCAGCACTTAACCTCCCTGGCGGTATGATTCTTTCCCGATTTCAGGGTCTTAAAGTGGTACAATGTTTTCATGTGCCTTTAGACCCTGAAAGCAGGAAAAAAGACATATCGCTGAGAAATCTTCAGCA
The DNA here is from genome assembly GCF_040937935.1 of Hyperolius riggenbachi. NCBI lineage: Eukaryota > Metazoa > Chordata > Amphibia > Anura > Hyperoliidae > Hyperolius > Hyperolius riggenbachi. The sequence goes on from NC_090655.1 coordinate 75,764,784, forward strand.
GCCCCTGTACAGACTCACCTCCCCGGGCCAGGATTACCTCTCCCAGCAACATTTTTCTTTTACTCCGAGCCTTACTCTGGGTTACCGCCAAGGAGGTTAAGGGAGGGGACCGGAAGAGGAGCAGGAAGGCTGTATAGTGTAATAAATATTTGTTGGTTGCTATTGGCAACAACACTACACCTTTGTTTGGTGCCATATCACAGGAAGTGTGATAACTCGACACTCATCACAGCAAACAGCATAGGAGTTAGAACTTCTTAGACGTCGTCAAATTTCAAGAGTTTATTTGTTAAGCAAATATACAGATGTGTTCAGTAGCAATCTTACATCTTCGTTACATGTTACCTCCCTCGTGGCGAAGCAAACGGTCTGTAGAATCTTATGCGTTCCATGCAGACTTGATCTATCCCTAGTGAATAGATCAGGCGTTCTCGTTTGTTACATCTATGCCAGTTGCACTTAGGCATATATACAGCATACAGTTACGGAAAGTTACAAGAAGAAAGTCAGCAGACGTAGAGAGCAGTCCCCTCGGGAGCCCATGCTGACTATTCTTATACTAACCTCTAAAGAGTTAAATCCTGCAGGGATGATCTAGTACCCATCGCATGCAATTGGCGGATAATAGCATGTGATGGATGACCCTATCTGCGCCTGCTCCTAGGGGACAAGCCAAATATGGCGTTTCCCCCCTTATTACCCAGAAATGAGGGAAAATGTTCCCTGGCTATTGTTTACCTTTAGGAAATATGAAAACACTCGATGTTTACAGTAAAGATGCCTGGCTGTCTGCACATCGTGGACAGATAAGCACTCTGGCCTTGGGTTAGACACCGGACCCTGTTCCACTGTGCTTCTAGAAATGCTCCTTAAAGGGAGACTCTCTGCAAGTCAAGTCTTTTAACTAACCTCAGTTAAAGTAACTGAGGCCTAGGAATTCAAGAGTATCATACATAAATGCTAACATATAGGACCCATAGTCTTCCCTCTCCTTAGGTAAGTATATGGTTCATTTTTTTAAAGCTTCCCATTAGCTTTAAATCTTTGTTTTCTCCCGTACCCCTGGGCATGTGTGAGAGTGCTCGCGCAATACGGACTTGCCAGCCTTCTGCGGTGGCACAGACCAGTATTCAAATCGGTCAAATACTGCTAGCAGGGGTGATAGCGCTGGAACAAGGGAACTGTGAGAGGAACGGAAAGGCTCTACAGGGCCTTCATAGATATGTTATTTTTTTTTTTTTTTTTTAGTGGACATTCACTTTATGTCCGTTTGATAAATTTGCAAAAATCCTGCAAAACCAGCAGTAGAAATGTGCTACCGACCCTTTAATAAACACAGGACAGAGCTAATGGGGGGGTTACAGGAATGATGGTCTCCAGGTCATTAATGCACCAACACCATGAAGGAAATCCAATACCTGACAAATGCTCCTATAGTCCTCTGACTCTGTACATCTACTTTTCCAGCAGCTTGAAAGCATTGCATGCTTAAAAGAAAACCAATTAAAAAAACAGAGAATTACTACAACAAAATGATTTTTACTTCAGTCACTTTCTTTCCCTCTACAGGTATTGATAACATTGTTTCGCTGGTGTTTTTAACCACTTTCGTACCAGCAGTCTCTGCCCCCTTAAGGACCAGAGACTGTTGGTACGGTAAAACGCCGCCTCCTGATGAATCACCACACATACCCGTCGCTCTCGCTCGGTCACGACGCTGTCCCTTCGCCGCAGGCTCCTCTCTCTGCCGTCTCGATGACGGCAGAGTGCCGGCAGCCAGTCAGGAGCTGCTTTTATTGGCTCCTGAAGCTGTCTATCAACGGGAGCCAATGTGATTGGCTCTCTTCGTGATCACATGGTCAGCAGCCAATGAAAGCGGCTCCTGATATGCTTACAGAGCTCTGCCGTCTTACAGAAGGCAGAGCGAGCAAATTGCGGTGGGTGCAGAGCGGCGAGATCGGCAGTAACGTTGGGGACATGCGATTCATTGCGACGTTGAATCTATGCCCAGTCAGAGCTGCAGCACCACCTGCGGACGTAGATTCATACTGCGTTGATCCGGAACCAGTTAAATCTTTAATACACAAATTGCCCAGAGGAACATAGTAATACTTGGAAACGCCACCCATTTCTTCTATGGCTTGTCTTCCGAACCGCACTGTGCTGCAATTCTGGACAGCATGCACCTGAATCCCTATAGCCGTACATGACATGCACATATTGCAGCAGCCCTTGGGGCTATTTTCCACTATGAAACGCGATCACAATCACTATCGCGTTTCAAGCGAATTTCCACTAACGGGATTGCGATTGAACTACTATACTATAGGAGCTCAAACTCATCCAAAATGCGTCAGGACAACGCTTGCGCTCGGTACAAAATCGCAACGCGATCGGATCGCACTAATGGAAAAAGGCTGCTGCTGTTTCCATTACTGTAACCTGCATTTTGCGATCCGTTAGGAAAAGGGCCCTTAGGGCGCTTCTAGAGCTATGTACATGCCCTGGATTGAACTCAGCCATGGCAGATGATATGCCTCGGCCAAGAATCTTAACTGAATCCAAAGTACAGCGGCCGTCCAACGTCTGTTCCAAAATCTGGCATGCAGTCTCTATAGCGATACCATTCAATCAAAAGAACCGCAGACCTAGGATGGGGAGCCCGTAGCAACAGTAATCCAACAAATGGAGAGAGGGATCCGCACAAAGACTTTTCAGGAACAATGTGAATTCTATTGTCCTAATGCACACATACACGACATCTGATCCTCCAAGCCCACGTTCATTTCGGGGACTATCCAGTCCCCTTTATCAAGGCATAAGCAGCCAAACATTTGCAAAATTCATGTTGTTCCTGAAAAGTCTGGATGTGTGCGGATCCCGATCTTGATTTGTTCTATAGCAATACCAGACAAGAGCACTGTTTCCCCATTTACCCTGCATGCGGTAAACTGCTCTGCTGTGCGCCACTCATAGTCCCTCCAATCCCCTCCATAGCAAGAGCTGTGTCACTAGCCTGGAGACTAGCGTCACATCTGTGCAGCATCGGCTCTGTGTGTGCAAGGTTTTAGTCTATCTGCAGCCTGGTATTAAGCAGAAGGTGATTACCTGCTCCATTTCATTGCTCTTCCTTTTTCTTGTGTTTTTTATTCTAACGGTTGTTGTAGAGTCGTTTCCAAGATGTTTGACTTCCATCTTGTTTGGCTTCACTGGGCTGAAGCGGATCTCCATTTGTGGTTTGGGAAATCGGCTGGCCTGTCCGTTTTGTGTGGAAAGCATAGAAGAATCCAGTACTGTGTCTGACCCATCCTGCGACTGGACAGAAACAGAGGTGTATGTTTTAGTTACAGAATGATAAAGACGTACTGAAAGAGCTGGCACATCAATATATCCATATTTTAACGTGGACCTGAACTCTTGCAATAGACAGAAGGAAAACGGAAAAATGCACCCTGTATGTATTTAAAGAATTTAAGCTTTCTAATTCCTCCTGCGACTAATTACAACTGTAATTTGATCTTTCTGCTGTGTCAGCTCAGGAATATCATCTGCCTTAGCAGAGTAGCCAATTTGTAATCACAGGATGTTAACCTTATGTCTGTTTCCATGAAAGTAGGCATATTGCATATTTATTGCAGGATTTGTATCAGCTGTAACAAATATATGTTTTTTTCTTTAAAGGTTATTATGTTGTTGCTTATCTTTTAGAGCGGAGAGGAAGTTCTGAGTTTAAAGGACTCACGAGGTGACATGTGACATGATGAGATAGACATGGGTATGTACAGTGCCTAGTACACAAATAACTAGGCTGTGTTCCTCTTTTAAAAGAGAGTTAAAAATCAGGTATGTAAGTGGCAGTTCCTGTCCGGGTCGGGACCGGGTTGGACTGGGTCAGACTATAGCGTAACCCTCACTGATAAGGAATTGCAGCCATAAAACACTTTTGTGGCAGTAAATGGCTTCTAAGAGCATGAAAGAGATAAAAAAGGTCAATAGTTCACATATTTTAGCCCTGGCATACTTCAATGTGTCATTGAGAAAAGGCCATGAAACAGTTAAAGCTTAAAACATTGATTTAAATATAAAATAAAACTGTGGGATAACTTTAAAAGTCATTTTTTGAAGGAGGAGGGCAGATACAATTGTTTATCTCAGTTTTTTTTTGCCTCGGATGTCCTTTAAGTGCAACTCCAGCTTCGTAAATGGGACTATGGTTGAGCAAAATGCAAAATCATCCAGCAGCATGTGGGGGTTGTGGAATGTGTACACAAGGATTATCTCACACCTATGCCGCCACCTCCCTTCCAAGACCTTCCAAGCCATCCTCCTACACTTCGGAAGTGTAAGATGATGTAAAGCAGACTGGAATGCATCAGAAGGAAGGCAGCAACTTAGGTGAGATAATCCTTGTGTACACAGCAGGACGATTTACTAGATCATTCTCACTCATGCCCTAATGGGGAATTATCGCATTCACTTTAGCCATGCCAAAGGTCTACTATTATTAGGATACTTTTTCATTATACAGAAAAAAATGAGGAGCCCAAGCTGTTCTATAAGTGTCCTATATTTTTATCAGATTCCTGCTAGCATACCTTCTGAATGGAGCAAACCAAAAGGTGGAAATATGGTATAAAGTCGAGCATACACCTAGATGTTTTCAGTTTTTTTTTTTGGTCAATCAAGTGTTAGGAGTCCAGGGTCAAGACACGGGCGACTAACAGCTTCGCATCACGCCGTACATAGCAGCAGGGAACCAATTTACATTGGTTCAAATTTCTGCTGAAGTCTGGTTGTACGTCTAGTGGTGCATGGCGGAAATCCAGGTCAACGACTGATATAAGGGATATATGGATTGTTTCGTTTATGGATCATACATCCAATAATTAAATGCCTAGCTTTATATTTTTGGAGCATCAGGCAGGTTATTGATATCTCCCTGATGCTCCTTGTTTACATGGATTACCGCCTTGCACCACTAGATACTCTCTCAGACTCCAGCAGATCACAGCATTGCCTTTGCTAACTTTGTAGCACTCGATGCAGTAAAAAGGTTACCTCTATGCCCAACTCTAGACTGGGAATGACAACTATTAAAAGACAACATGTACCCTTCCACTCTGTATTTTTGAAGCACATATGGTTTGCTGATCGCAACAGCACTATGATTAACATAGTTATATAGTACTAGCCCTACTAAGAAGAAATTATCTGAAGTCCTGTTCTGTTTTCCAGTACACCAAGTGTTGAAAAAATAAATAAATTGAGGTTTTATCTATGCAAAATAGATTGTCAAATTCGGTTAGGTTTCCTGAAAAGTAGACAGAAACTAAAATCCTGTTATCTGTCAAGGTTTTACTGCAGGAGAGTTCAAAGGGTCATTACTTCATTTTCAGTGTAAAGGGATAGAAGATCCTTTTCTAAACTACTAATGTTCTATTTATCATCCGTACAACACATATAATCTCATAACTTGTTATTTCACTTCAGGTTTACTTTAAGTAGCTGCCTCTAAATTTAGATCCGAGTAACTGCTAGCAAAACAATTCTGCTAAGATTCCCTTCCCAATTCCCGATTGTGGTAATGCCTACGAGTTCGCACAGATTTACATCATTAGTGGGAATCCAGTTATAACAGGTCCTTCATTTATCCACATTCCACTTACTCACCTGATTGTCACTAAGAGAGACATCACTGTTCGAGGAAGAATTTGTCTCGCGACAATTTGTGCCCAACAAGTTAGCCGATTCAAGTTTTTCAGTGGTTTGGGTTTGTATCTTCTCTGCCTGCGCCATAAAAACAAATCAGTGCTGAACAGGACAGACTGTTTCATATTATGGTGCGAGGAACTATACAATAAATTGTTAATTGAATACCCATCCAATTACAGTGCATTCAGCATACAGCAGCACATAACACTGCATATTGTAAACGATGTAAGCATGTACAAAATATCTGCAGAAATTGAAAATGTGTCAGTATGTAAATAGAATTATTTATATCAACTTCCTTAGCGGTAACCCAGTGCCGGAAATCCGCAGCTCAAAGCGGTAACCCAGAGTCTGGCTCATGGCTGCTCCGGAATGTACGAGCAGAGCCTGTGCGCATCGGGCGTTTGCCACTCACCTCCCCAGGAATCCAGCCGCTGGCAGTCATTCTTCTTCCGATCCTCGGAGCTTTTTATCCCTCTGGTGAGATTGCTGTCTATCGTCATGACAACAGGCAATCTCACTATAGGGGGAAACGAAGGGAGAACTGCAGCGCTGGATCCAGTAGAGGCGAGCAAGTCTCACCTTGATCAAACAAAGTAGTAAAACAAGGAAAACACACTTCTTTGCTGTGGCTGTTTCTGTTGATAGGCTGAGGGGAATAAGCAAGTTGTACCCGCTTCCTGTTCTGTGCATTTTGCTAATATCAGCAGCAAGACTGCTTTTCCTACTCTGATAAAGAAAAAAAAAAAAAAAAAGACAGCAGAAAACAGCTGTATGAAATAAGCAGTAAGGGCTGATTCACACTTCAAGGTTTTTTTAACCTCCTTGGCGGTAATCCCGAGCTGAGCTCGGGGTATGCCGCCGGAGGTCGCCGCTCAGGCCCTGCTGGGCCGATTTCAATTTTGTAAAAAGCAGCACACGCAGCCGGCACTTTGCCAGCCGCGTGTGCTGCCCGATCGCCGCCGCTCCGCGGCGATCCGCCGCGTGCAGCGGCGAAAGAGGGTCCCCCCAGCCGCCCGAGCCCAGCGCAGCCGGAACAAACAGTTCCGGCCGGCGCTAGGGGCTGGATCGGGCGGCTCTGACGTCAGGACGTCGACTGACGTCCATGACGTCACTCCGCTCGTCGCCATGGCGACGAGGAAAGCGAAACAAGATAGGCCGCTCATTGCGGCCTATCTTGTTACTTTCGATTGCCGGAGGCGATCGAAAGTACGCTTCCGGAGCGCCCTCTAGTGGGCTTTCATGCAGCCAACTTTCAGTTGGCTGCATGAAATACTTTTTTTTTAATTTAAAAAAAACCCTCCCGCAGCCTCCCTGGCGATTTTAATAGAACGCCAGGGAGGTTAAACGCCAGAGATTTTAAAAGTTCTTGCTAATGCAATCCTATGGGGGATTTTTTACAAAATCACATCGCTCCAGTGAGAATACTCACATAGGAGAACATTAGCAAGTGCTATTAAAATCACAAGTGCTTAGAAAAGCTCTTGTAGTGTGAACGAACCCTAAGTACTATATTTTTTCAGACCATAAGACGCTCCTGATCATAAGACGCACTTAGGTTTAGAAGATAAAAAACAGGGAAAAACAAAACATACTAGGACCAGGTGCGTCTAGGGTGCAGGGCCATCTTAAAGGGACACTTAAGTCAAGCAAAAAAAAAAAAACAAAAAAAAACAAACAAAAAAAAAACAACAACATGCGTTTTACTCACCTTGGGCTTCCACCAGCCCCCTGCAGCTGTCCGGTGCTCTCGTAGCCTCGCTCCGATCCTCCTGTCCCTGCTGGAGGCTACTTCTGGTTTCGGCGACAGGCTGGGAACACCAGTTATTCTTCTCGTTTCCGGCCGCAATAGCACCCTCTATACTGCTATTGCGGCCTTCCTTGCTGCAATAGCAGTATAGAGGGTGCTATTGTAGCCAGGAGCGCGAAGAATCACTCGCGTTCCCAGCCTGTCAGCAAAACCGGAAGTAGCCGCCGGCGGGGACAGGCGTATCGAAGCGAGGCTACGAGGGCACCGGACAGCTGCAGGGGGCTGATGGAAGCCCCAAGTGAGTAAAACTCAATTTTTGTGTGACTTAAGTGACCCTTTAAGGATCTTCTCCCTTCAATAATTATGCCCTCCATGTACCTTTTGTGTCCCCCTTGTACCATGTGCCCTCTTGTGTCCCCCTCCTCTGTTCGCTTGCTGGTGTTATAGTATGGTTTACAGGCAACATCCCCTGGCTAGGCTCTACTCTCTCCGATACACAGTGTGCAGTGAGGATCTCATGCTCTGTCCCGGGAGTGGCGGTTCTGCTCGTTCTACACTGGCGGGTGTTCTTCTGTACTATAGCTTAGGGTCCTTATCAAGCGAGGGACCCTTAAAGCTACAGTATAGAAAAACACCTGGCGGTGTATAGCGCGCAGAGCCACCACTCCAGAGACAGAAGCGAGCACTGCACATGGAGCATCGGCAGGAGGTAGGAGAGCCTAGCCTGGGGACATTGCCTGTAAACAACACTTTAATGCAAGAGGCTGGGCAGCAGTGAAGAGTAATGACCCCACCACCACCCTTGGCGTGAACAGGCCCAAAACCTGAAAATGTCATAAAAATACAACAGCAGACAAACTGCACAGTTCTATTTTCAGAACTCACCATTTCTACAGGAGCAACAGAGACTGATGAGGGCTGTTTATTTTCCACTTTTGTGAGTTTATCCTGTAATTCTCTGACTTTGGCTTCACTCGCGGCCAACTGCCTCCTCACTTCATCCAGAGCAGAGGAATCCTAAAATGGGGAAACCTGTTAACTCCAGTTCTAGCAACTTCCACAGGAAATTAGGAAGATGGTCACGATTACTCACAGAAACCTTTTTTTATATATTTTAAAATGGATCAAAGACAAACTTTTGCTGCCTTCATTTTTCTGCCCCTTGCATAGTTTATAGGGCATTCTTCCCCCCAAATGCTTTTTTAATATTTTATTACCTAATTACATGTAAATGAATGTATCCACGCCCCCAGCACCTAGGCATTCTGAGACCCTTGCTGCAAGTGCTCATGGGAGCTTAGCCTGGGGAGGAGGAGGCTTTTGCTGAAGCAAGCATGAGATTTTAGAGGCAAGGGGGTGGAGAGGGGAGTGACGTTTTCACAGGCTGAGGGGTGGAGATGCAGAGCAGTTTGCCTGTGTAATGATGACAAGCAGAATATGGCTGCTCTCATTGTATCACAGGAAGAAATAATCATATACTGTTGAAGCTGTTTGCAGCTAGATTAACTGTGTAAACCAACTAAACTTTAGATAAGATATATAGACAAGTTACTTGCTATAGTTAGTTTTTCATCTCGTATCCGCTTTAAAGTGGACCTGAACTTGCACAGGACAGAAGGAAAACAAAGAGAAACGCACTCTGTATGTATTTAGAGAGTTCAGCCTGTCTAATTCCCCCTCATCAAGTTATTATGCTGTTGCCTATCTTTTATGCTGGGATTACACAATGAGGTTTTTCAGCAGATTTACTGTCCGATCGATTTTCCGATCGTTTTTCTGATTTCCATTCACGTCTATGAGAAATCGATAAGAAAAAAACAATTGAAATTTAGATCGGACATGTCGGAAATTATCTATCGAACCATCTATCTGCCAAAAAATTCCCATTGTGTATTCCCAGCATTAAAGCTTAGGTTACGTCTGCTTTAAATATATTAGGGCAGATTTATCCAAACCAGTGCAAGGAATACTGGAGCAAAAGTAGAGCAGATGCCCAAATCAAGGATCCCGATTGGTCCTTTTCAGCCACTACTCTGCTTTTGCACTGGTTTTGATAAACCTGTAACTGGGAAAAGAGAAATTGCTGGCATGTTTGGTAATATACAAGCAATTTACACCTACGAACTTGTAATGTAAGAAGCATATCTAGGAACAACTGATTTATGAATGGGCGGGTAACACATGTAAATAGTATACAACCTAGTTTGTACTTCTTTACAAAAATAACCTTTTATTGTCATGTGCAGCACTACATGAGGTCACGTTAATTGTAACACAGACCTCAATACAAACCGTAGACTTTTGTTTAAATAAATGAATCGGCATGAACTCCACTTGCATGTCATTTACCCAATTCTCTTACATTGGAAACAGCAGTAACAAGGCCAATAACGTACACAGAGGGGAAAACAAATAGATTAACCAGCCGACCTCATGGGGGTTGAAGGGGACAAGCATATATAAGCCCCATTCAAGCACAAAATTATGAAGCACAATGATCTCATTAAAATACCATCATAATGATATTAGCGCATGTTGTATTTTTGTAGTTGAAATAAGGCGTACCGTATATACTCGCATATAAGCTGACCTGTGTATAAGCTGTGGTACACATTTTCCCAACTAGAGAAGGTAAGACACCTGATCACTGTTACACTACGACTAAGGACTCGTATCACTGTCAGCAGGGCAGCTTTGGGGAACTCAGATCATGCTGTTATACAGCTTATCCCAACATACATGCAAAGATTAAAAACTGCCAAACCGGTCGTGACCACAGTTAAGAAATGGACTAACGAAGCTGTAAAAAAACTACAGAGCTGTTTTGATTTGACTGACTGGAATATTTTCAAAGAATCCAGTGACCTAAATGAATACACTGACGCTGTGACATCATATATTACCTTTTGCGAAGGGGCCTGTATCCCTACTACAAAATGCATCAGGCACAATAATGATAAACCCTGGTTTACATCACATCTTAGGAAGCTGCGCCTCGACAAAGAAAGGGCATATCGTACTGGCGATAAAGTCCTCTACAAAGCTGCGAAATACAAACTGCAGAGAGCCATTACTGACGCAAAAAAAATTATTCTAAAAAACCTGGAGGAAAAATGTTCCACAGCCGACTCGTCCACAATATGGAAATCTCTACATGAAATGACTAAGTACAGAAAGAAATCTCCACAATCACTACACAACCTGCAGCTTGCAAGTGAACTGAATACATTTTATTGCAAGTTTGACACTACCAACAAAAGTCAAACACACCAAGTCAATTTGCATCTCTGCAAAAGGCAAACCGAGCCAACGTCTCCACCCCCTGCAGTGCCTCAGCATCTACACAACACAGGAGGCCAGACACAATCTGCTAACCTGTACCCAGATGTGCATGCTCTACCAATATGCCAATCAGATGTAAACAAACTCTTCAAAAGACAGAAAACAAATAAGGCGAAATGTCTGAAACTCTGTGCCGTTCAATTAGCGTCTGTATTCACAGACATTTTCAAATCATCTCTGGAACTCTCAATTGTCCCTGCCTGTTTTAAAAGCTCAATCATTGTACCAATTCCAAAAAATCAAAACCTACATGTTTAAATGATTACAGGCCTGTTGCCCTGACATCATTTAAAAAACTGATAATGGCTTATCTGAAATTCATCAAAGATCCCCTGCTGGACTCTCTGCAATTTGCCTACAGGCCTAATAGATCCGCAGACGACACCATTAACATGTGTACGCATTATGTACTACAGCATCTAGACAACCCAGGAACCTCCACCAGGATTTTATTCATAGATTTCAGCTCTGCATTTAATACCATAATACCATCCCTGCTACACAGCAAGCTCTCCCAGCTACACATACCTGAATCCATCTGCAAATGGATAACCAATTTCTTAACAGACGGGAAACTGCATGTTAGACTTGGTAAACACATCAAGCTCTCTGACAGTCAGTACTGGTGCAACCCAGGGCTGTGTGCTTTCCCCACTGCTCTACTCACTTTACACCAATGACTGCATCTCCACAGATTCATCTGTTAAGGTTCTGAAGTTTGCAGATGACACAACAGTAGTTGGTCTCATACAAAACGGGGTTGAGTGTGCATACAGGCATGTAGTGGGACAGCTTTCCTCCTGGTGCAACAGCAACAACTTGGAACTAAATGCTTTCAAAACCATGGATATGATAATAGACTTTAGGAGATCCCCCCCCAGCACCTCCCCTTAATCATAAATGGATCCACAATAACCCAGGTAGAGTTCAAGTTTCTTGGGTCCACGATCTCAAACAACCTAAAATTGGATAACAATACGCCCACTATCGTCAAGAAAGCGCAGCAGAGGATGTACCATCTACAACAGCTGAGAAAGTTTGGCCTACCTAAAAATCTAATGGTGCAGTTCTACACTGCAATCATTGAATCCACCATAACTTCATCTAGGACTGTATGGTTCGCTCCTACTCAGCATTAGAAAAGGGGAGGCTGCAGCACATCATCCGAACAGCGGAAAGGATAATTGGTTGTAGCTTACCTTCCCTACAGAATCTGTACGCTAGCACGTGCAGAAAGAGCAACCATAATTGCCTCTGACCCCTCTCACCCAGCTCACGCCATATTCCAGCTCTTGCCTTCAGGAGTAAGATTTCGGTCAATCGCAACTAAAACCTCTAGACACAGGAACAGCTTTTTTCCTCAGGCGGTAGCCATACTTAATGTTGAACCACTCTAGAGCTGCTAAGACTTGAAAGTAATCAGCACAGAACTGAAAATGAACAATTCTCACCTTGCTTACTGCCACTGTACTCACATTCTGTCCTGGACTTGTAATATACATACTGTCTGTCCTATTTTTGTTTTGTTTGTGTTTGCATTTGTTAAGCAACTGCCAAGACAAATTCCTTGCAGGTGCAAACTTGCGAAATAAATTGATTCTGATTACGCCTCTTTCCTGTATAACCCCCTCCAAAGTAGCCCAACGTGTCCCCAGTACAAGACAGTCCTCCTCCCCATAGCCAGATAATAAATCATCCCCTCTCCCCATAGCCAGATGTGCCCCAAGGATACAGCTGTGTCTCAAGACACCACTAGATGGTGTCATAGATATGAGACACAGTGATTGCCACACAGAAATAATCTCCAATCATTGCACCGCTGACACATTGCTTGCATGCTTCGCTCCACAAGCCAGGGGACACAGGTAGTATTGAGCAGCGCACTCTGCACACCATGTTGCAGGGGATGGGGGCACAAACACAGCAGGGAGACAGCTGGCAAGAGCAGGATCAATAGTGCATGTGTAACATCTGAAACTATGGCGGCTGCGGATACGTAGGCAATACCCACAGCCGCCTTTGTTCCCTGTTTACAGGCCTTATCCTTCCCGGCGGCGTCCAGCACGCCGGGAACGGCATTGTCTCTTGCTCATAGGGTCGCTGTATCGCGCAGGCGCGTGCGGAGACAGGACCTTTATGCTGGAAGAAGGCGTGTCAGCTGACCTGCCGGTCAGGTGACTTCAAGGAGTGACTCGCGTCGCTCGGATTGGCTGATTGCTAGGGGGCGTGGCGCTGGGCTCTCCTCGGCTTCTTAAGCCTTCACAGATCATTGGCAACTCGTCTGCTGTTGCAAATACACTCGTGTTAGCGCTCAGACCTAGTGAGGTTCCGGTTGATGATAGATGTATATGCAGTGTTTGCGATATACATCTATCTATAGTTAGTGATTATATTGTACTCTGATAACCAGTGTATATTTCTGGCTACTCTCTGACCTTGCTATTGCTAAACGATTCTGTACCTCTGCCTTTCTGACTTAAGTTGCTGAACCTCTGCCTGATATTCACTACTCTCTCGCCTGTCGATTTTGTACTCTTCTCTACCTGCCTGTTATTGAACCTTGCCTGTCTGACTACCCTACTCAACAGTGGGCCCTTGCCACTGGTGAGGTGCTCTAGCTATTAGAACCTACCAGCCCCTCTGGTGAGGTTCAGACTTACTTGCATAGCTCCAGTGACTGATCGTATCTTGCCAGCTCCTCTGGTAAGGTCTAGTTAAACTATTCAGTCATTTGTGCTGCTAGTACCTTACCAGCTCCTCTGCCAAGGTCTAGTTAAACTATTCAGTCATTTGTGCTGTTAGTACCTTACCAGCTCCTCTGGTAAGGTTTAGCCAAACTTCGTTAATGCTTTCATTATTAGTACTTTGCCAGCTCCTCTGGTAAAGGTATTGTTATTTGTGTTGGTAGACCCTCCAGCTCCTCTGGAGAAGTCTATACTGTTTCAACAAACACCACACCTTACTCTCAGCTAGCTATACTAGTATTATTGATGATACTGCAGATCACCACATAATCAGGTATAGCGTCTGTATTATTGGTGATTCTGCATATCACAAATAATCAGACGTCTGAGTTGCAGCACCCAATCGTTACAGCATGATCTTTATGCTCCTCTGCCAGTAACAAAACTTGCTCCACCATCGTTCTGCTCCACTGACCCGCATATAAGCTGAGGGGGTAACTTTTCAGCACATTTTTAAGCAGAAAAATGAGGCTTATACACGAGTACATAAGGTATATAATTCTAACCCCTATAATACATATGAGCTTGGGTATTTCACATTCAGCTGGCTAATCTGCCAGCCTATGACGTGGGCACTGAGATGTGCTTAAAGTAAGAAGAACCTTCATATTACCGGACACAAAATATCCAATAAGAAATTACTTACTTAGTTTACCTAATCCTGTTTTTAGTGTTCACTGTTTAATTTAGAAAAAATGTGATATGACAAAAGAGGAAAGACTATTTCTGCTGGTTTCCATCTTTACTGTTTCTCTGTGATGCCAAAAGGGACATCACTTCTGTCCTTTTCCTTTCAACCCAGCTCAGTGTTAAATTCTCTCTCACTACTGCCACAGCTTACTGTCCCCTCCCACAGCAACCATCATCTAGACCAGTGTTTCTCAACATTTTATTGGTATGTACACCTTTTAAACACTGTGCTCACCAAGTACCCCCTAGCATAGTAAACATTATCACAAGTACCCGTTGACAAATATATATTTAGTCGTAGTACATTGTAATTGGTTCTAAACAATTTCCAAGCAATTAGTATTGCTTTTAATTAGCTAAAACACTAATTTGGTGTTATTTGAATACGATTTATCATCTTCTAAAACTCTGAATGTGGTATCTTTGGTTAAGTATAAGAAGCCTGAGTAACCCCTGAAACCATCAGAAGTACCCCCTGGGGTACACGTACCACACGTTAGGAACCTAAAATCTAGATAACAGGCTTACATCACTGTATAAACTCGGCTAAAGGAGGGGAATTCAATTATCTACTGGTCATAGTGTGCATTCCACTGCATAGTACATGTTACAGCTAATTGTTTTAGCTCATCTTAGGGTTGATTCTCAAAGCTTACTTATTGTTCACAGTACTGGGAAGGGAAGCTAATGCGCGAGATATATAAGCAGAGAATTCATGAGATAAACAGGTAAGGAGAGATACATTATGAGTTAAGTCAAATAAGGAGAGATAAACCATGAGTTAAGTCAGTTAGGGAGAGATAAATCCTGAGTTGTCATTTAATGCTAGGTACAAACTAGGAGATTTTCTGGCAGATTTACTGTCAGATCGATTATTACCAACATGTTCGATCTGATTTCCGATCGATTTCTGATAAAAGTGAATAGAAAACAGTCGGAATTTGATCGGACATGTTGGAAATGATTGATCTGACAAAAAAATCTCAGTGTGTACCTAGCATAAAGGTGGGATACTATAAATTGTGAGTTAAGAAGTTGATTAAATTCAGCAGAAAAGCTTTGTGAATCAGCCCACTTAACCCTAAAATCAGCTCTCTCACCTCTTTATTGTGCCCATTGGTAGCGTTTTTCAGAGTCTCTATTTCTCGTTGTTTCTCAGCATTGCTGCTAACCAAAGTTTTCAGCTGAATTTCAAGAGCAGAGAGAAGCTCATCCCGTTCCTTCCGCCAATTCTCAAGAGTTTTCTCCTTCTCGGCCAGCTGAGCAGAAAGATTCTCCTGAAAGGAGAAAGGATAGTTTACCTGTAAGTGGTGACATTCTGTGCCCGCAGAATACAGAATATCATGGCAGTACAGAGAGCTTTCCCCGACACTTATATTTCCATTGTCAGGCCTCGTTAACATTGGGTGCGCTGAGAAACAGTAAAAGCGCAAGATAAAAAACGCATGCGTTTGTGTGCGCGTTTTAGTGCGTTGCGCTTTTATTAAGCAGGTTTTGTTTATTGTAGCAGTTGTCAATAAAGTTTTGTTTTCATATGAATTTTTTTTTCCAGTTAGGGGTAAAAAAATCGCATGTGCTTAAATGCGATTCTATGCACTAAAAAAGCGCACTCATTCACTTACCGGTACATTGATGTGCGCCTTACAGCTCAATGCACAGAAATGCATGTAACACTACGTTTTTGTAACGCAGCTCAGCGCAGAGCATAGCATAGATGTGAACCAGGCACATTTAATTACATGGGAAATCAATACCTTGCAGAACAGACAGGGCAATGCGCTGTGAAAAGCGCACAGAAACGGCCCTGATGTGAACGAGGCCTCAGACCCATGTCACACGAGCAAGTGCAGCGACTATGGAATAGTCAACATCTACAGCACACTAAAGCTGCAGTAATAAGCTGCTGTAGTGTGCTGTAAGGGCTGAAGCCCCCATAGAAATAAATAAATATTATATATATATATATATATCAGCATTTTTGGAGTAAATTCTGGCGATTTCAATCCTTTAGCAGCCAATTTATTTAGAAGCTTGCTAGTGATCCAAGCAATTTTAGGAAATGATTTTTACATTTTCCTTCTTATATTTAGTACTGCTGTAATGAGTATTTTAATGCCACTTGTCACTAGGGGGCAGAGTGAGACAATAACAGAGGACGTCTGCTTTTAGTTTCTATATTTTCTGCTAGTAGTGAGAGATCAAAGCATTCCAAGAATTTACAGCACGATGAGTTCTGCCGAATGAGTCAAAAGCAGTGTGAACGTCTCAAACAAGATAACTCTGTTGAAGCTGCTAATGAGTTAAAGCACTTTTGGATTTAATGCTAGCGATTCGTACAGCGATTCCGAACAACAACACTAGTTCTCACCACTGATTCAGCAAACCATAGTGAATGCAGACTGAAATTATGGCTTTGTAACTATGCTTCTGCTATGCATCAGGCTTCATTAAAATAATGCAAACAGCCATTGCTAGCTGGACTCAGTACCATGTTAGCACTTTATTTAATGCTCTCTCTGTGTGAATGCTTTATAAAGATTTCATTGTGATTAATATGTGCATATTATTGGCTATGTATATTCTCGCGTTTCAGGCAATGGTATATTCACATCAGTCTTTAGCTCTAGAGATTACCCCTTACCACTTCGGTCTGCTGCTTTATATAGCGCTCCCGATCTTCAGCAAATTTTCTCATCTCCTTGTTGCGATGGTTCTCAGATTCCTTAGCCTGACCTATGAGAGTCAATTTTTCCTCTAACCATTTCTTCCTGCCATTGCTGTATTTCTCTTCAAGTTCCTACAAAACCGAGAGGAAAATTACTTCCAGCGGATATTCAAGGCAAGAGGTTTTAAAATCAAGCATCACATACAGATAGGCCCATAAATATTTGGACAGGGACAACTTTTTTCCCATTTGGTTCTGTAGATTACCACAATGAATTTTAAATGAAACAGATGCAGTTGAAGAGCAGACTTTCAGGTTTAATTCAGTAGGGTGAACAAAACGATTGCAGAAAAATGTGAGGCAACTAAAGCATTTTTTTTAACACAATCCCTTCCTTTCAGGTGCTCAAAAGTAATTGGACAAATTAAATAACTGGAACTAAAATATGTTTATTTCTAATAATTGGTTGACAACCCTTTGCGGGCAATGACAGCTTGAAGTCTGGAACTCCTGGACATAACCAAATGCTGGGTTGCCTCCTTTTTAATGCTCTGCCAGGCCTTTACTGCAGAGGCTTTCAGTTGTACTGTAGTCAGGGCCGGATTTGTACTCTTTACCGCCCAAGGCCGCTGTCGCCAGCAGCCCCCTTCAGTATAGGTAACCTGATGACCCCATCCCCTCCCCAGTATAGGTAGCCAGATGACTCCTCCCCACTTTCCTTACAGTATAGGTAGCCAGATGACTACCTTAATCCCTCCTTTTCTCAATCCCCCCCCCCTCCCTTTCAGTATAGGTAGCCAGCTCGCCTTCACACTGCAGCAGCCATCAGTGTCACTCATTTCACTGCTCATCTCCAGCGCAGAAGCTTCCTCTTCCTTTCCGTCTCCAATGCTGCCCAAGTCCGTAGCTGCCCAACACAATGCAAACGTGCACAGAGGGCAAGGTGGCTGCTGCACAGGCGGCTAGCAGCAGAGTACCGCGGTCAGACACTCGCCTGACCTCCCTGCATTGCAGCATTTCCAAGCTTGCAAATGCTGCATAAGTTCAGCCTGCTGCTTTGGTGCCCCTACTCCTGTGGTGCCCTAGGCCATGGCCTAGGTGACCTTGGCCTAAATCCGGCCCTGACTGTAGTTTGTTTGTAGGCCTTTCTGTCTGAAGTTTAGTCTTTAACGAGTGAAATGCATACTCAATTGGGTTAAGATCAGATGATTGACTTGGCCATTCAAGAATTTTCCACTTCTTTGCTTTAAAGTGGATCCAAGATAAACGTTTACTTATTGCAAAATGGTGCTCCTTTCATATGGTTTATAGGGCATTCCTCAAGCCTAATACTTTTTTTTGTTTTGTTTTAATACTCTAATTCCCTATAAACTAAACAAGCCTTGCCCACAGCTCCTTTTGTGCCTTGGCACTGTAGCAAGGGCTTATGGGAGCTCAGTCTTGGCAGGAGGAGGAGGTTACTAGCCATTGATCTCAAAGGCAGAGGGGAGGAGGAGGAGAGGGGACTGAATTTACACACAGGCAAGCTGATAGCATCTCCAGCCCTCAGGCCTGTGACAGTGTGAAGAACAGAACATGGCGGCCCTCATTGTATCACAGGAATAAATAATCAAACTTTTAAAGTTGTTTGCAGCTAGCTATGCTGTGTAAACTATCTAAACGGGGATCCCCCGGGAGGTGAGTTAAAATGCCTGCTGCGTGCATTGCTCTGCATAGAGCCTCCGACTGCTACCCAGAGTGTAGGTCGGGGTTATCACTGCGGTTTTGCTACCGCCAAGGAGGTTAATAAACTCCTAGGTTGCTTTAGCTGTATGTTTTGGGTCACTGTCCATCATGAAACCCCACCCATTCCATTTGGCTGCACCTTGCTGGATTTGAGCAGACAGTATGTCTCTGAACACCTCAGAATTAATTCAGCTGCTTCTGCCCTGTGTCACATTATCAATAAATGCTAGAGTCCTCAGTGCCACTGGCAGCCATGCACGCCCAAGCCATCACACTGCCTCCACTGCATTTACAGATGATGTGGTATGCTTTTGATAATTAGCTATTCCATGCCTTCTCCATACTTTTTTTCTTGCCATCATTCTGGTACAGGTTAATCTTAGTTTCATCAGTCCAAGGAATGTTTTTCCAGAACTGTGGTGGCTTTTTTAATGTTCTTTCGCAAAGTCCAATCTAGCAAATCATTTAGGACCAGTGAGGGCACAGGACGGCTGCAGGGGGCTGGCAGAAACCCCAGGTAAGTCAAACTTTAAAAAAACAAAAAAAAACTTCAGGTTTCCTTTAGGCTCCCTGCACACTGCATGCGATTCCGATTCTTAATTGGTTTTTACATCCGATTCAGACTTTTAATCGTTACTGCATGCTGCGTTTTTCTGTTGATTGCATTTATGGAAAATCGGAATTGCAACTCGGAAACGGAATCGCAAAACAGATTTGCAGTGTGCAGGGAGCCTTAAACTGTCATATTTCCATAATGTGTCAGTGTAGCGGTTTTTAATGTTGTTCACTGAAGCCCACTTTAGGTAACGATAAATGCATTGCGAGACAATCCCTGTAAACTTACTTTCAGCTGGTTTTGCAGCTTGATCTGCTCAGTGCTGGAAGTCTCCAAGTTGTTATTCGTCTCGGTGCTGATCTTGGTTAAGATGTCAATACTAGAGATCTTTCCAAGTTCGCTGTATTTTTGTTTCCACAATTCCAATTCTGTAAAATCATAAAGCATCAAATAAGGAATGAAAAGTACAACTACAAAGATCTCAATGTTCTCATCTTCACATTCTCTGTTATCCATCACCGATAGCGATCGGCTGATGCTAGTTACGTGTACTTTCTGGTTGCTTGAGATTTAAAGGGGAACTATGGCGGCAAATTTTAAAATTTGTGCAAACATATACAAAGAAGAAAGAAGAAGCAAACTTTTTCCAGAGTAAAATGAGCCATAAATTACAAAGGTAGCTGTATAGACGTAAAGAAAAAAACCACAGGGACACTAGGAGCCCTTATAGTGTATTATCTCAGGTTAAAGAGATTAATAAGTGTAAGAGTATACTACTCACAAACATGGGTTGCTTAATGAGGCAACCACTCGACTGCGCATGTGGGGAAGTCCCGTCCCCACTCAGTCTTTTCCTGGGGTTGGTCGCTGCTCCTTAGAAAAAAATCCTCACTTCCAGAAGGTCGTGAAGACCCTACTTAGTGGGGTGATAAACGTCATACCCGTTTATGTTTTAAGGCACACTACTTGACCTGAGGAAGCGGTTTTAACCGTGAAACGCGTTGTCTGAAGTGCTTGATCACAATAAAGTATTTATATAAACTTTTCACATATTTGGAAGTCTCCTTTAAATAAGGTAGGCAAACATCACTATTCTTATTGATTTATTTGAGAAGAATGGTATAATATAATACAAAAGGGCGCCTCCTACTGCTACTGTAACCATAAATTACAAAGGTTTGGGACTAGTCCATCTCTTTATAGGGGATTAGGGATTTATTTATTTTCTTAGTGAAATTCACTATTCACTTAGTGAACAGCAGTTGCTCTGTCCAACTGCCAAAAAACTGTGTAGCGAGCAGGGAAGTTGGCCAGCATCATTGTTTAAATCCTTTTTAGGGAATATCTTTATAAAAAAAAAAAAAAAAGCCTTGCTGAGCATCTCCTACAAAGAGATGGACTAGTCCAAAACCTGTCACATTTCTACTACCTACTGTAAGTGACAGCAACATAGGAGAAAAGTAACACATGGCTCATTTTACTCTGGAAAATACGTACTTCTTATACAGTATGTTTATGTTTGCACATATTTTAAATTTTACAATTTTTAACCATAGTGCCCCTTTAATGTTAAAAAATAGGCCTGGCTAATACAGTACCATACCCCACTCGATGTGCATACCATGAACTCTGTATTAAATGTTAAAATACATTAAATAAAACTATATTAACCTTGGGGGAGTGTGGAACCCAATCTTTAAAGAGACACTGTAACATTAAAAAGTTCCCCTGGGGTGTACTCACCTCAGGAGGGGGAAGCCTCAGGGTCCCAATGAGGCTTCCCACGCATTCCTCTGTCCCACGGGGGTCTCGCTGGAGCCCTCCGAACAGTGGCCCGCCGGAGACTTGCGCCTGCGCAGTAGAGCAGACCCGACGGGGATCGGGTATTTCCGCCTATTTTGGAGCCGAGAGCCGCCACAGAGCCTGCGCAGGAGCCGGGAAGGTAAATATTGACGTCACTGCTGTACGGAGGGCTGCAGCGAGACCCCTGAGGGACGGAGGACGGTGTGGGAAGCCTCATTAGGACCCTGAGGCTTCCCCCTCTCGTGGCGAGTACCCCCCAGGGGAACTTTTTGATGTTAAAGGTTTTCTTTAAAGAGGAACGAATAGCCATACTATGCCAGGAAAAAAAAACAACCCACATATGTAAGTAGATAAATATTTGCTCTACTTACATAACCGATATATTGTACTGTCCACATTTTGATTTCAGTGGATTTTATAGAGTAAAATAAAGAGAATTCTGTTCCTGACAGGGGCCATCTTGGGTCCCATAGGATAAAGCTAATCCTGATGTAATTTTCTCCATTATTCCCCGCATCCCCCCTCCTCCTCGCAGCATTACAGAGCAAAGTGGGGAGGAATAAAGGCAGCGCACACAGACTCACCAACTGATGGTCCCAGGCGCTGGAATTCGAGTCTATACTCTCTGCACTACCGCTAGTAGTGCCGAGTATAGACGGGAACTCCAGCGCCTGGAACCATGATGAGGTGAGTCTGTGTGGGCTGCCTTCATTCCTCCCTGTTGTGCCGTGTAATGCTGCAGGGAGGGGGGCAGACGGTGGCACAGTACAGGAGGGGGGCCCCGAGAACAGTGAGATGACAGGTGCTCGCTCCACTCCCTGCACCCTAGCAGCATGCGACCACCGGGATAGGGGGGGGCAGGTTCTCCAGGGCTGCCAATCACAGAGGTGTGTGTGTGTGTGTGTGTGTGTGTGTGTGTGTGTGTGTGTGTCTGCCACGTCCTTCTGAACCCACAATCTCACTCTTGCTGCCACTGTCTGTCCACCACTGTGCTCTACCACCTCACAGCGTCCTCTTTATATATGTCTTTTTTCGTAAGTGTTAAACCTAAAGCTCTATCATTACATATTCAAACAAAAGACTGAAAAGATCTTATGGGACCAGAAAGTCACTGTACATCTAGTTAGAGAAACAGGACATTGGCCTCAATTCACTAAGCCTATCTCCTGTCTTTAATAACGTTTCTAGAGTTGTTACAATGGTGATAAGGCATGTAGTATTCAGGAAACATTTTACCTCAGGCAAACCTAAAGTTAACTCTTCTGTCTTTAAGTTAACTCTCCAATCCTTAAAATAACTCCAGAGTTAAAGACAGGCTGTTCATTAACTGCGAGTGAAAATAACTACAGGGGAGGTAACAACTACAGAGGAGGTAAATTAACTACAGAAGAGGTAGTGGCCATGGCGACGGGGCGGGATGACGTCACCGACGTCATGGAGTCAGAGGGGGTCATGATCCACCCCTCAGCGCTGCCTGGCACTGATTGGCCAGGCTGCGCAGGGGGTCTGGGGGAGGGGGGCTGCGCGGCACGGCGGGTAGCGGCGGATCGGCGGCAATCGGAAGTTAATCGCAGCTAGCAAAGTGCTAGCTGCGTGTAACAAAAAAAAAATTATGCAAATCGGCCCACCAGGGCCTGAGAAATCCTCCTGCGCGATATACCCCGAGCTCAGCTAGGGATTATTGCCCAGGAGGTTAAGGAATGAAGAGAGACGATAACTCTCTCACTGTGTGGTGGTAAGTTTTCTCTTGCCTTATCTCCAGCATGATCTTAGTGAATTGAGGCCAATGTAATTGCATTGTTTTTTTTCATATCCCAGGAGACCTTGCATCTTTCAGTTGAAGGACTTTTAAAGTCCTTTAGTTTTAACACACTGAAAAATGGCAGCAGAAATGCACAGCAAAAACGCAAGCACGCAATTTTTAGGCCCCGTTCACATCTTAAAAGGCAAAACGGGAGCGCTTTGCGCAAGTGATTTTACAGCGATTAGCGCTGCAAAAATCACTGGACACTTCCATGATTCCAGAGCGATCACGGTCAGCACTTTATAAGCATTGTATTGCGATCGCTCCACTCCAAAATGGTGCAAGTAACGCGTTTACGATGGGCGCTAATCGCAAAATGCCCGCGAACGGCGCCTATCGCGGCAGTCAGAACACTGCCATAGGGTTACTAGCTTGCGCTTTTGCCATTAGCGGGAAGTGCCCGCTAATCGCATAAGTGTGAATGGGCCCTAAAAGCTCACTATATGCGATTTTAAAATCGAATTACATTGTGCTAGACAATTTTCAGTGTATACAGGAATTGGTTAAATGACCCGTGCGGCGGAAGCACTTCTTCCATTGCGTCATAGGCCGCCTCCTGCAACCAAGGCAGAGTGAGACATAGTATCTTCGTATACCAATAGCAAACAAGCAGCAAAGTTATGGCAATAGCCGCAAAACGTGTTGTCAAGTGATCAATGAAAGTTTGTATTATTTTCCACATATTAGCATTTGTCTGTCATTGAGGTAAGCTATACTTGCCTTGTACATTGGTTTTTAAGCGTTTTATCTCCATTGGGGCGCAGCCTCCAAGTACATCATGTGGAATGTGTTTCTACCACAAGTGTAATATACTTACCTCATCCATGGGGGAAGGGAGCAGAGGTGGAGAGAATAGGAATGTGTAACGGCGCTATATTTGGCGGCTTTGTGAAAAAGCAACCCGTAAGTACAATTGACAGTAATTACATACTGCTGCCCAGCTTTGCAGCATTAATGGGAGTGGTTTCTTTTTTTAATTTGCCGCGATTGGTTCACATTAACATAATAAAACAAAAAGGCAGAAATGGATTAGCTAGAAATAGGTCTATGTAATATATGGCAGTCAGTAAGAGAAAAAACACCCACTCCTGATTGTAATTACCCTTTTCCTAGGCACAGTGCTTACCCTTAGCTAATTTCTCCGCTTCCTCTGTTTTGGCCTCAAGTGCTTGCTCTTGCTCTTCTTGGGTCTGTTCCTGCTCGATAAGTGTGAGTTTCATGCCTTCAATTATCTTTTCCTTCGCCTTTACATCTAAGAACAGACAGAACAAGCCTCAGATGCTGTTTTCTTCACTTTCCCTTATCTTTTATTAATGGCATCCAATAGTCTGCCCATTCCACGGTTTTATAGCAAAAGCACTCCAGTAAAAATCACATCTCTTTCCGACACAGTATCTATAATGGGCAGATTCTGCAATCTTTTCTCATAGCAAGACTGTGATACTTCTGATTCAAATTCCCTAAGTACAGATGGGCCAACAGGTCCTGGTTAATATGATTATTAAAGTGAACCTCCAGACTAAAAATCTACTCAGCAGAACTGAAAAGGCTTGGTGTTTCTTTAACAGTTTCACAGCATCAGAACTTTGTTTTTCTTACCAAAGCATCATTTTTAGCTGCATTTTTAGCTAAGCTCCACCCATCAAAGAAAAAAAGCCCAGGCTTTGTTTCCTTGAAAAGAGAAAGAAGGAGGAGCGCTCCTAGTGTGACATCGCTTTATTAAGACAATTGCGCAAATAAAAATTCACTTACTGGATGTAAGTTGAATGCAAACATGTAAAATCCTTAAAATCCTTCCTTGGCAGTTGCACCTCAAACTACCGTGGCCATCGGAGTCGAAAGGATCTGGTGGAAAGTGATCCTGGATGCTCCCCCAAGGGATAAAACGTATGCTGGCTGCGTTATTACGCGTTTCGGCGTTCCACGCCTTCGTCAGATAACGCTGCCAGCTTGAACAATGTGTGCTTTTATACTCTCCATTCAGGGGGAAATGTGTAATGAGGGGTGGGGACTGGGTTATCATGTCCCTCCCTTTTTTTGGGGGTGGTTTTGAATGAACCTGTCTATAGGTGAAGGAATTCTGTCATTCATTTGTATGTAACAGCCCTGACATGGGCGTTTTAATTAGGGAGAAAGAGATTGGCTGGAACCCTGTCAATCAACAAAGGGTAAATTGTAAACACTATGTATAACCTCAGGGATCTTTCCTGCAGTGCGATGGAGCTAGTGGCTACCCCGCAGTGCAGCGGGTCGTGCAGGGAGTGACTGCAACACTCTTGCCGCTGCGTGAATATATACGAGAAAGGGGGCTAATTGATTCATCTCTGTTCAGAGAAGGACGTCAGGCAGAGGCGTGTGCGGAAGCTAATCCGGCAGGGGGCGTGGTTGGGGTATGGTGCTAACCCCCAATATGCCCATTTGAATTGAGGTGGGTGCGGCCTGATGTCCGCATATTCAGCCTGTGGCAAGCGTCATGCAAATGCATTTGCATGACGCTTGCCACAGGCTGAATATGTGGACATCAGGCCGCACCCACCTCAATTCAAATGGGCATATTGGGGGTTAGCACCATACCCCAACCACGCCCCCTGCCGGATTAGCTTCCGCACACGCCTCTGCCTGACGTCCTTCTCTGAACAGAGATGAATCAATTAGCCCCCTTTCTCGTATATATTCACGCAGCGGCAAGAGTGTTGCAGTCACTCCCTGCACGACCCGCTGCACTGCGGGGTAGCCACTAGCTCCATCGCACTGCAGGAAAGATCCCTGAGGTTATACATAGTGTTTACAATTTACCCTTTGTTGATTGACAGGGTTCCAGCCAATCTCTTTCTCCCTAATTAAAACGCCCATGTCAGGGCTGTTACATACAAATGAATGACAGAATTCCTTCACCTATAGACAGGTTCATTCAAAACCACCCCCAAAAAAAGGGAGGGACATGATAACCCAGTCCCCACCCCTCATTACACATTTCCCCCTGAATGGAGAGTATAAAAGCACACATTGTTCAAGCTGGCAGCGTTATCTGACGAAGGCGTGGAACGCCGAAACGCGTAATAACGCAGCCAGCATACGTTTTATCCCTTGGGGGAGCATCCAGGATCACTTTCCACCAGATCCTTTCGACTCCGATGGCCACGGTAGTTTGAGGTGCAACTGCCAAGGAAGGATTTTAAGGATTTTACATGTTTGCATTCAACTTACATCCAGTAAGTGAATTTTTATTTGCGCAATTGTCTTAATAAAGCGATGTCACACTAGCAGCGCTCCTCCTTTCTCTTTTTTTGTTCCTTCAACCAAGCCTCCCTGACAGCCGGGCTCTAAGAGGAGCAGCTAAAGTGTGACTCCACTCGACCACCCCTGATTATCGCCTAGCAGCGCAAGATTGCACATCTTTCTCCGTACAACTTTGTTTCCTTGATGCTGTTCAGAGCATGATGGGATTTCCTATATTGCTATTCACGTTGCCTAGCAATTTCCTATGTTATTCACGTTGCCTAGCAACTGGGAGAGGTTCTCAGGACACAGGACAGTTGGAACTGTGTCTCATGCTCCCTGTCACCTACTTTGAACCAAAAAGGTGGCTGCTATCATGAAATCAAACATTTGCCTGTTCTTTTAAAACAGGGTGGGTAAGAGATTATTACCTATCTATTTTAATTAACATAACTAATGTAACTTAAAGAGTAACTGTCAGGCTGCAGAAGCTAATTTAAACCTCTATTCTCCTGTGTTAAACAGTTTAGAAGGAAGCTCAAAAGCCATTAGTGAAGATAAAAATCTCAGTTACCTTTGATGTGTGCTTATCAGCAAGTCTGTTACAGAGCCACAAGGACGCAAGCCGCATACTAAACTGCAAAGCATTCTGGGGCCCTCCCCTCGGCTGCTAATGAGACGTTACAGAAGCTTCTAATCAGTCCAGCGTGTAGCACTGATAAATCTCGGGGCAGAGTACTCTGCAGGAGTCAGCTATTGTTCCTAGCCACATGGCTCATTAATATTCACTGCACACTGTGTTGTTCAAGTAGGAGCTTATCTGTGATCAGGAAGCAGGCAGGACATGACGACACATTCGACAGAAAAACATGGAGCCTGCCATGAGCTGTCAGGAGCATCATTCTCTGCATATACTATATACAAATTCTGTGAAATCCAAACGTGGACAGTGAAATGCATATGTAATGTAAGTACAGCCAATCTTTAGCTACTGATATATGTGTTTATTTTCTCTGAGACCTTATACCTAACAGCTCCTCTTTAATGACCATGTTTTTTTAGGCTGGAGTTCCTCTTTAAATAAAGTTATATATAGGTATGTCCCTTTTAGCCCTCATAAGATGCTAATCTTGATATGGGCATATAAGTCTTTTGGGAACAACCAGCTTTTCAATGTATTCAGAGATACTAAGATGAGTTTTGAGTCAGATCATCGAATAATTAAAACATATATTTTATTATGAACACATAAAACATATTTAAAGAGTAACTGTCAGGCTGCAGAAGCTAATTTAAACCTCTATTCTCCTGTGTTAAACAGTTTAGAAGGAAGCCAAAAAGGCAATACTGCAGTTAAAAATCTCTCTTACATTTGATGTGTGCTTATCAGCAAAGCTGTTAGACCCAAGCTCTTAAGAGGACGCAAACCGCATACCATACTGCAAAGCATTCTGGGGCCCTCCCCTCGGCTGCTAATGAGAAGTTACAGGATCAAGTTTCAGCAGCTTGTAACTCAGTCCAGGCACAGCACTGATAAATCTCCGGGCAGAGTACACTGCAGGAGTCCGCTATTGTTCCTAGCCACATGGCTAATTAATATTCACTGCACACTAGTGTTATTCAGTACGAGCTTTTCTGTGATCAGGAAGCAGGCAGGACATGACGACACATTTGGCTTCATAGGAGACAGACAAACATGGAACCTGCCATGAGCTGTCAGGAGCATCAATCTCTGCATATACTATACAAATTCTGTGAAGTACAAACGTGGACAGTGAAATGCATATGTAATGTAAGTACAGCCAATCTTTAGCTACTGATATATGTGTTTATTTTCTGAGACCCTATACCTAACAGCTCCTCTTTAAAGCTAATAGCAGGACTGTGGAGTGGGGACAATTTTCAGCACCCGGAGTTGGAGTCGTTGATTTCATAAACTAAGGAGTCGGATGATTTTTGTACAAAATCCACAGCCCTGTCTTAGACTAAGGAGTCGAGGAGTCAGAGCCATTTGTATGAAGAAAGAGCAGTCGGCACAGCTGGATAATTGCTTTAATCATATATTGGTACGCACAAGGACAAGTTGCGTGCAGGCAAAACAAAAGTAACATACCAGTTGAGTGAAGGACACCCGGGTGGGTGCATCCGTAGAAGCGCCTCGCCACGAAACGGCTGCCTGGCTCACATCTCTTCCCTGCACCCACCCGTGTGTCCTGCACTCAACTGGTACGTGACTTATGCCTGCCTTTTGCCTGCACGCAACTTGTCCTTGTGTGTACCAATATATGAATAAAGCAATTACCCAGCTGTGCCGACTGCTCATTCTTTATACAAATTAACATTACCTATACTCCAATAAGTCTGAGCACGTTGATAATGCTGGTGGACACACGCATAACTGTACAGCCAGCCTCCCCCTCCTCTTTCATCTTCCGTGCTCTTTTAAACTGCTCTGCCAATGTTCCTCCTCTGTTGTATTTACCCCTAATACGCGGAGTGTGAACTAGTCCTAACAGCCACTGATTAGCAGCTGCCACTGTGCTAACTGCACACAGCATACAAGTTATTTTCTGTGGAAATGTTTTATGTGACAAAATGTCACAGGCATAATGTACCTAAGGGCAATCAGCAAAAAGTGTGTTTGATTCCACTAGTTCAGCCCCCTACTACTCTCAAAAACAGTGATATGGCCCTTGGCCTGAAAAGTTTGGCTTTTGAGAGGACACACCCATGACCACAGCTCACCAGCACTGGTCAAGCACATAATTAGTATACGTCCACAGATTAGCACAAATAGCCTGAATCAACGCTCTCTGTTAAAAATACCATTTGCCTTACAAAATCCTATTTTAATAAAGTTGGGAAATGAGTAGGAGACATTTTACAAACCGCAACAATTTGTATTTCTTTTTTTAATAAATATGGTAAGACTTCTGTCAGTTTTTCCCATATTGCTGAAAATGCAGAGCCTAGGTGTAAAGCTCTGTATCTTATGTTTGTAATGGAAATATCCCATGTATATGTCACCGGTGGCAGAAAGGGTAATATATGGAGCTCATTACCTTGACATGCCTTCTGATACAGCTGCGCCGCGTCTCCGGTTTTCTCATTGTCACGCAGTTCCTGCATAAAAAGGAGTCTATGAATAACAGCTGATCCATAATAGCCTTTAAGAGAACATAAATCACGCACTGATCGGTAGGTACAAGCCCTGCCATGTCAGCATGATTAACCAGATCCATTTAGGAAGATGCCCTAGTTATGAAGTTACAATGTGCAACCTGTAAACAAGACACAGACGTGGCAAAATAATACAGAATCCTTAAAGCAAACCTGAAGGAAAAATAAATGTATGAGAAAATGAATTGTATGTGTGGTACAGCTAAGAAATAGAACATAAGTAGCAAAGAAAAGTCACATTTTCCAGTACAGGGAGAGTTAAAAAAAACAAAAACCGTCAGTTTATATCTATGCAAAAGAGCTTATCTCAATTCTTCAATCCAACATGGTTGGATACAGTCCTTTTTTCTGAAGCACTTAAGAGGAACTTCAGCCTAAACAAACATACTGTCATTAAGTTACATTAGTTATGTTAATTAAATTCATCCGCCCCCATCAGGGGAAAAATGCCTGGGCAGTTTTCTTTGATGGGGCGGAGCTTAGCTTCTAAGTAGCTAAAAATTAGGCTTTGGTATGAAACACAAAGTTCTGATGCTGTGAACCTGTTAAAGAAACACCAAGCCTTTCAGTGCTACTGAGTAGTTTTTTAGTCTGGAGGTTCACTTTAAGTAAAAGAAACAGTGAGGAACAGTTTGATATAAGGTTTTACAGCAGGAAGGTTCAAAGGGTCATTGTCACAGACTGCAAGACCGGTCTGCGGATGGGGTCAATCGATCAGCGTCAGAAATCCTCTCACACAGTCATTTTGCTCATCACGAAGGGTAACCAGACTTCGCAATTTGATGAACTGACTTGCGGAGGGAGCGTTCAGATGCGTTCAAGGACTCACCTCACACATACAATTCAAAGATCTGCCACCAAGCGGGTTACACATCCCGCTACTGTAATTATACTAGGACTTCGAGAACGCTATATTAACCCTTAGCAGTATGCAGGAACCTGGGTCAGATCTTTATATCTGGGCCGGGTTCTCGCATACGGGTTATACAGGTACACTTCTATTAAACACAGGGTAGCGGTTTCAGGAGAATAGGTACGATTGTGTATGTTCAGCAACAGGTCATAATCGCTAAATGATTTTTAAAACGTTTAATAACAAAAATGCATTACCTACAGTTATATACACCAATTAACATATACACACACAGAGCTTAAAAATAAAAAGGAATAAAATCAGAAAGTTCTTAGTTATGCTGAATAGTCCATTTAAAGAATGAAGAAAAAGAGTCCAGTTTAAAAGTAGGCATTCAGGTTAAGAGCCCTTGAACACAGCATGCGTCGGTTCCCCTTGAACGCAAGCATGGACTTTCCTGGTCGATGGAATTTAGAGAACTGGGCGGGTTTGGTCCCGCCCCACTTTTATAGGACCTGAGTTTTGGGCTGTCACTACCTGGAAAGTAGGTGTGTTTAAGGCAGGGTTATCTCCTGGCAGCAAGGTTGCCACCCCCAGACTCAGAGCAGGAAAATGTACCAATTATTAATAATCTGTGTGACTCCGCCCCAGATTGGCGCATCGCAAACGTGAGACTATAGTCCTAAGCGGCCTGCGACCCTGTATCAAACGAGGCTATACATGCCTATTCTATCGCATTCGCTCTACGCAGGCCGGATAAAGTGGTTTTCCTACAGATTCCTGACAGTTAGAAAATTGTAATTCAGGTGAATGATAGAACTGATTTCTAGGTATCAGAAAATGTGTTTTTTGTCTTTCTGTGACAAGGCTATTTTGAATTACAAATAAATTAAAGTTCTCTTTGTTTGATTGTATGATTTTGGAGGGAATCTCTTATCTTACTGGTTGGAGCTAGTTTCTGGGACATGAGCTGTGCAGCCAAATGGCTCTGCCTAGGGGGTCGGCCACGTGTGAAATTATTTTCTGACCTGACACAGGATGTGGGTGAGGGGTTGTTGCTTCCAGTGAGAAGAGCAAAAGGAAAGGTATTTTGTTTTATTCTACACAGGACTGACAGTAAGGGGCTGGATCATTACGCAAGTCGTTGGCAATTGCGCACAACTTTCCGTAATGTTCACCAGTCATTATTTCTGCTTTTATAGCTTAAAAGACAGAAGAGCTTTCTAATCTACAAATATGATAGAATTATTCAATGTTATAAGAAAAACAAAACTATAAAACTAAAAATAAAATAGGAGACTTTGCTACTAATGTTCTACTTGTTATCCGTACTACACATACAATTCATTATACAGTATCATAAGTTTTTTTTTCACTTTAGGTTTGCTTTAAAAAGCAACCTGGATTGTCTGAAAATATGTAAGACAGAGTGCACTTGTAAATAGGTTAGCTCAAGCATACGTTGCCCCAAATACAGACATAATTACAGCACATAAGGGTACTCTCACACTATTATTTATTACACTATGAGCGATGCAATAAGATCCCAATGCGAAGGTGATGAAAAGTTGCATCGCCCTACTTTGATTAAAATATTCTGCATTTCTTGGCAGCCCGACGAAGCAGAGTCAAGAAAACGAAACGTTTCAGATGAACTATGGCACTACATATAGGTTACCTTGCCAAGCTGCTGAATTGTCCTCTGTTTCATTTCTAGTTCGCTAGACATCTGCTTCTTCAGTTTCTCATATTCATTCACTTTGTTAGTTAGGGTCTTCTTTTCCTCACGCATAGCAGAAATCTAGAGCAGGTAAGCCATCGTTAGATCTACACAATTTGTAATCATGTGAACCTAGCAGCACAGGATGAGCACTCCGAGGCCAGCCTAAGGGCCCATTCACACTGGGGCGATTTACAGCCATTTTCTGCATATTCCCGAATCGCAGATGCTTGCTAATGCTTTAAAAAGCGGTAGTGTAATCTATGGCTGATCTCACCGCAGCGATCACCGGCGATTCTAGATAAACGAAAATGTGGTGCATGCAGCGCTTTTTCGCAATTTTAGAGCAATTAAGAAATCGCAATCCCTCAACAATCGCAAACAAAGTAGTGAAAAAAATCCCACTCTGAAAAACGCTAGTGATCTTGCTAGCGTTTTGCGATCTCCAGAGTGAATAGGCCCTAAAAGCCCGTACTCACGTTAGATACAGGACGCCTGGTGGGATCGGCACCTGCAGGGACAAGGTTAACAGATGTGTTCTAATCCCATGCGGGGAAGGGGGGGCAGAGCATCACAGAACATCACATGGCGGCGGGTTAAGTAAGAACAATACTCAGGGCCTAGCAGTGGAGAGGGATTAGGGGCTGCCGTACATAGGCTGGATTCTAAGCAGAGGTGGCCGCGTTATAGGCTTCCTTGGCCGACTTTCATCTACAGTGTACAGAGCGTAAAGGACAACTATCAAAGTTAACTAAAATTCAAAATGCCACATAATTCCAGTAATTACTAGCAATGCAAAGGCTTTTTTCATCTTTTATGTTTTATATGATGAAAATGACATTTACAGAGAACAGTTCTCACTGCAGGGCTGAGGAGTCGGAGTTGGAGCAATTTTAGGTGTCTGGAGTGGAAAGTTTCATAAACTGAGGAGTCTGAGTCGCATGACTTTTGTACCAAATCCACAGCCCTGGCAAGTATTAGACTAAGGAGTCGTAGTTGAGGAGTCTAAACTATTTTGGGTACCTGGAGTCAGAGTTGCGTAGAGTCAGTGGTTTCCCCGAAAACTGAAGAGTCGGATGATTTTTTATCGACTCCACAGCCCTGTCTCACTGAGGGCATTTTATGGAGGAC
This sequence comes from Hyperolius riggenbachi, assembly GCF_040937935.1. Taxonomy (NCBI): domain Eukaryota; kingdom Metazoa; phylum Chordata; class Amphibia; order Anura; family Hyperoliidae; genus Hyperolius; species Hyperolius riggenbachi. Next base: position 75,797,678 of record NC_090655.1, read on the forward strand.
TGTGCCCAGCACATCATCCAGCATACAAAAACAATCTTCACTGGCTGTAATACTATGAGCAAAATGTGTTCAGAATTATATAAAGCAGAAATATAGCTTCAAAGGTGTGTAAATAATAATCAACTGAAGCTCTGTCTATGTGCCTGATCCTGTCTCTCTCTCTCTCTCTTACACGCAGTGTAAAGTACGGTAAACAGTTTACAGCCAGGTTACAGTTCAGCTCTTCTTCCCCCTACCCCACTGATGCCAACACAAAATAGCTTGTAAACACGGCTTTTTTTTTTTCACAAAGGCTGTGCTGAGAGACCTCTGAGAAGCATTTTAGTGTTGCTGGGTAAAAGCTTTATAGGTATATGGGGTTTACAGAAAAACAGTTTCTTTGATAGTCGTCGTTTAACCTAATGGGGACCGACTTAGTACGAATCTACGTCCAGAAGGTGGTGCTGCCGCTCTGACTGGATGTTGATCCAACGTCCGCTAAAACAAAATGTCCCGCCGCGATCTTGCACACCCGAGAGGGGAGATTAAGCTGTCATATGACAGCTGAAATCTCCCCTCAGTGATCAGAAGCCATCGCGTATAGCTTCTGATCACTACGATCGCCGGCGGACTGTAGTGCTTACCAGTAAGAGCTGCGGCGGTAGGGGGTTTAAAAAAAAAAAAAAAAAAAAAAAAGAATCCACTCACCTTCTTGCCATTCCCCCAGCGATTGGAGCTCCCCTCCGCTCTGACCGGCATCCCCGCTCACTCTGATGTAAGTATCAGGTCCTGGCTTGATGACCGCATCTAGCTGCGACCAAGAACTGAGCGGCAGTACAAGCGGGGATGCCGGCCAGAGCGGAGGGTTCCACAGTGGCTCATCCCTGGAGCCTGGGAAGTAAGTAAAGGCTGCTGGCTACAGGGGGGGACACCATGCCCAGCAAGCCACTCTGGATCCGGCTGCGGGCCCCCATGCAAAATCATCTGGTCTTTAACCCTTTCGGGACCGACCGCCTAATCCCCCTTAAAGAGAACCCGAGGTGTGTTTAAAGAATGTTATCTGCATACAGAGGCTGGATCTGCCTATACAGCCCAGCCTCTGTTGCTATCCCAAACCCCACTAAGGTCCCCCTGCACTCTGCAATCCCTCATAAATCACAGCCGTGCTGTGAGGCTGTGTTTACATCTGTAGTGTCAGTCTCATCAGCTCCCCCGCCTCCTGCATAGCTCCAGTCCCTGCCCCCGTCCCTTCCCTCCAATCAGCAGGGAGGGAAGTGATGCAGGCGGGGACTGGAGTTCTGCAGGAGGCGGGGAGAGCAGCAGACTGACACTATAGAGATAAACACAGCCAGCTCTGACAAGATGTTTGTCAGCAGCGTGGCTGTGATTTATAAGGGATTGCAGAGTGCAGGGGGACCTTAGGGGAGTTTGGGATAGCAACAGAGGCTGGGCTGTATAGGCAGATCCAGCCTCTGTATGCAGATAATATTCTTCAAACCCACCTCGGGATCTCTTTAAGGACCAGGCGTTTTTTCTGAAACCGGGGGGGGGGGGGGGGGGGGGGGGACGCTACACACGCTGTTCCTTAGCGCGGGCATTGACTCAACGTCCAGTCAGGGCAGCCGCACCACCTGCTGGACGTAGATTCAACCTACGTCGGCCCCCAAAAGGTTAGGGGGCTTAGGCAGCCGGTACTGAACGGGTTACAGTGTAACTGTCCATGTCAATGAATTTTAAAAGGTTTAAAATGATGTGGGTAGTGGTGGACTTACCCCTTCAATGCAGACAATAAGGATGTTGCAATGCGTTGCGTGGGTATATCCCACTTCCTCAGGCAATACAAGGGAGCATATAACTCATACAGTCCATTTCAAAGCTTAGCGCCTCTGTCTCTGTTCACAGAGGCGCTAAGCTTTGAAAAGGACTGTACGAGTTATATGCTATTTTTTGCTTCTCTACGTCACCTCAGACTTAACTAATGCAGCCTGATTGGCTTAAGCCTCTTTCCTTCCTGTTCTTGCATCCCCCCCCCCCCCCCCTGTTCCTTTCCGATTGGCCAACATTTCTCGTGCTGAGGCAATGCACTTTCTATAGTAAAGAGCGGGCAATCCATACACAATTAGGCAGAGGAGAGTAAGGGAGGAAATGACATCTGGAATGGCTTTAAAATAGCCACAGTTAAAATGGGAAATGCCAAGAAGGATTTTTTTTCTTTTTTTACTATAGAAAAATCACTAAAATCAAAACGTGGATAGTGCAATACATATGTTATGTAAGTTGAGCAAGTATTTATTTACTTAATTTTGTGTTTGTTTGTTTTCTAAGATAGTATGGCTGACTGCTCCTCTAACAAACAGGTGAGAAGATGACCAACCAGATGGCAAGTAGCACCGGTAGCAGGCCTACACAGTGAAAGAAGACAATATTTCACAGACCATCGAAAGAGAAGGATTAGAATGCATATATTCAGCTCTCACCCTAGTGGTAGGTTCTATTCTATGGGGAGGAGAGTTTGGAACAAGCACAAGTAGCAAAATACTGCTAGAGCTTCCCTTGACATTCCTGCAGATTGAAAGGGCTTTCTGGCAAGGTGGTCCATCCTTGTGGATTGCGGGGGAGAAGCTCAGGGTTGATGGTATGCATTTGTTTTCCATCCTGCGTACTGGAAGTCCTTATGGGGTAATGGATCTTTCACTTGTGCTCACATGAGGTCTTCTAGATCATGTTCCCATCAACCAAACCAGTATATCAGGTCTACTAGGCTGATATTGTTAAAAGCTAGGCTACTATTGAAATAAAAGCAGGGCTTTGGAGTCGGCTCAAAAATCTTCCAATTCCGACTACTCAGTTTATGAAACCACGACTGACTCCTTAGTCTAATACTTAACAGGGCTGTGGATTTTGTACAAAAATCATCCAACTCTCCGGGTTTATGAAATCAACAACTCCAACTCCGGGTGCCCAAAATTGCCCCGACTCCGATTCCACCGCCGTGGTTAAAAGGGATCAGCTAGAAAGATGTACATACCAGCAGACCAGACAATATTGATGTGGATATCTCCCAAAAACTCAATTGGCAGCAGTATCTACCAGAGACCTATACCGACTCACTCATCTCTATTCATAAGCCAACTAGACAAGTATTAGTATCAAGGAAACAATCAAAATGAATAGGCCCCTGGTGTGTAATGCATATTATGGTAATATGCAGTCTACTCATCAATACAAAATGATCATTTTGGCACGCTGCCTAATTCCGCATTAAGCTCAACATTACAAAGCACCAACCTCTCTCTCAACTTGCTGCATTTGCTTTTTAGCATCTGCTAGTTTCTCTTTTAACTCCGTGTATTCCTCTTCCTTTCTCTGGAGATCTAGCTGTGTGGTTTTTAATTGGCTGGCTTGTTGTGAAAGGTCTTTCTTTAACCTTGATAAAATGAAAAAAGAAAAGAAAAATGAAAGAAGCCCATGTGCCCTAGAGAAAAACAAAACAAAAACCAGCTGTAGTAAGTCATATTGTTCAAAACACAGCAAGCAATGGGCAGCGCTCACAGGCTGCAAGTGAAGTGAAAGCTCCAGAGATATGCCCAGCCCCTTGGGGCTAAATACATACCTTGAATACAAATCAGATGCAAATTATGTGCTAACACTAATCTAAATTCTAAAATTTGAATGCAAGCTGACACCCCTGGAGGTAGTCAATTCAGGTGCAGCGTCTGTTTGGAAGCGCTGCCATTTCCTTCTGCTATATTGTTCAAAACCTCAATGGGCGTAATGATCACCCCTGCCATCGCAGGGGGGCCCAAAGGCTTAGGTGCCCCGCCTATTTCTCCCAAACCAATTAGCAAAAAAAACCCTCCCTGTTCACTCACAAAAAGGCCTGGTGCACACCAAAAACCGCTAGCAGATCCGCAAAATGCTAGCAGATTTTGAAACGCTTTTTCTTATTTTTCTATGGCGTTTTGCGGATTGCTGCAGCGGATTTCAGTATAGTACATTTCATATATTGTTACAGTAAAGCTGTTACTGAACAGCTTCTGTAACAAAAACGCCAGCAAAATCGCTCTGAACAGGCGTTTTTCAGAGCGGATTGCGTTTTTCCTATACTTAACATTGAGGCAGAAACGCATCCGAAATCCAAAAAATGCCTCACCCCAGCATTTTTCGTTTCTGCAAAACGCCTCCCGCTCTCGTGTGCACCACCCCATTGAGATACATTGACCAAGCGGATCCGCAGCCGCAAGCGGCTGCAGAAACGCTGAAAAAGCCGCTCGGTGTGCACCAGCCCAAACAGTGTGCAGGAGCATGTGTCATTTTTCCCTACTTCCAGATGCTGCTTAGATCAGCGATTTTGTGAGCGTTTTTCAAGCAGAAGTATTTTAAAAGCCATTCATTTCCAGGTCAAAGATTGCACTTCCTGTTTGTCTGCATAAAGAAAATCGTAAAATGCAAAACTAAAAATGCCCAAAAATTGTTTAAACACAAATCGCACAAAAGAATGCTGGTAATTGCAAAAAAAAAAAACCAAAACAGGCTCACAAAACGTTTGGTGCTTGCAATTTGTAGTGTGAACTAGGCCTAAAAGTAATTTACGGTTATAAAGAAAATGCAGTACATGAGGGAACAGCATTAAATGGGCAACACAAAAAAAATCAATTTATGATAAAATCAATTTTTTTTCTTGCCATCACTTAAACTTTGTCTCCAGCATGGGATTTGGATACAGTTGGAGGGACACAGATTAGATGTAATTAGACTTACAGCTCAATTTCTTTTGTCGCCTCTGCGACTTGCTTCTCTCCCTCATTCTTGGCGTTGTGGGCAGCTGCAAGTTCTTCCTGCATTTGTTTTATCCTCTGTTCTAATCCAACCTTTTCAGCAGTTAATTTCTGGTGGCTCTTTTCACAGCCCGCGTGCTCCTCTCGGAAACCCGCCAAGCTTTTCTCCAGTGTTTGAAAGGCAGCCGCTTTTTCTTTGCTCTCTTCTTCCAGGCTGTTAAGCTTTTCATATTTCTCTTTATAAGAATCCACAAGAAGCCCCAAATCTTTTATCTGCTGACTATTCAATGATAACTCGTTTTTGTAGTCCAGTTCTTGTTTTTTGTATCGGTCTAAACTGTCCGTGGCTTCTGACAGTTGCTCTCGGAGCTGGACAATAAGATGTTCTTTTCCTTGCAAAATGGAGTCGCGAGAAGTAGCCTCACAGAGCTGAACTTGCAACGAGTCCTTTGCATTTTGAAGCTCGGCCATCTTGTTCTTTAGGTCATCCAGCTCTTTTTCCAAAATCTCATTCTGCATATTCTTTTTAGCAGATTCCCGAAGAACCTCCTGACACTTTTTCCACAGGCCTTCTATAGCGCTGTAAAATGCACTCTCTCTCCCTGAAGCTATTTTTGCCATTATACTTTCATTTCCACCAGATGTCAGGTTTCTCTGCGACGTTCTCTCAGCGTCGCTTAGATTAAGAGATTCCACTTCAAAGTCTGGTTTTATATCGTTCTTATCAAAATCTTCCAGCTTACTGTGAAGAGTTTTAAGTTGGGCAAGTCTGCTGGCAGTGTTTACTTTGTTGTGATCTATCTCCTGCTTTAATGCCTCAACTTTGCCTTCCAGAGCGGAGGTGAGAACTTTCTGTGCCTGCAGCTCTGAAGCCACGGTTACGTTTCTGGACTCCAAATCAGTCACATCCTGGTCACGGCTAGCGAGCTTCTCATTTAACTCAACCACAGTCCGATTAAGGTTCAACACTTGAACTCTATACTGCTCTTTTTCAGTTGAAACTTGTTTCAGTTCTTGTAAAATTTCAATCCCTTCTTTGGTTTCTTTCTTCTTTTTATCAAGTTCCATGTTACCATCAATTGTTTCAACAAGTTCTACAAAGTAAAAATGAAAACGTGATTAAAAGAACTAATTTTAAGCAAGACAATAGTAGCTAACTAAAAACCATAAACGACAATCAATTTTAAGACTTTTGAATACCAAAAAAACTAAGTTTTGAATAGAATAGCGACCCCAGCGTGACAATTTCCAAAATCCCAGGCTTGGTCTCCCCGCAGGGCCTGGCTGCTCTCTTATAGATTAGTTATCAGAGTATGTTGCTACTGAGATCAATGTGGTATTGCTATCGACTGCTGTTCTGTACAGATAAAGCTGCCAGACATTGGAGTCATTAAACCTTTCGTCACCAGGTCTTTTTTTTTTTCAGATCCACAAAAGATTTGTAATGTTATATTACAAATCTTTTGTGGATCTGAAAAAAAAAAAAAAAAGACCTGGTGACGAAAGGTTTAATGACTCCAATGTCTGGCAGCTTTATCTGTATTTGCCAGAATCCAGAAAGGCTACGTATATTGTATTATTCACTGTAATTGCCATTTTTAAATATTTTGGTTATATTTGTTCACATACCGGTAAGCCTTATGCATAAATGGCTTGCTAAGAAGCATCTCGCTGACCTTAGCAGCTAGCCAGGATTGCTTTCCTTTTAACACCCTAACCCTTAAATTAACCATCAGAAACTGGTTGGTTAAAGCAGAGGAGATTGGCTAGGAAAATCCCAGCACTGCACAATGCTGGCTTCCAGCACTTACAGTAATTTCAGAGGCTAACCAAATTTAAGCATTAGTGTACAGTGCTAATATTTATAGCATATTCAACCATTTCAAATCCAGACCTTGTTTCCCCCCTATGGACCAGAGCAGATTTGACATTTAAGTTATGTCTGTATTTAATCAGCAATAGCATTATCCCTACTTATGACACCTAAATTTTGTTTGTTTGTAATTTCCACCATTTATCATAAAACTTAAATTATGTACCTGTCACAATTTATTATGTGGAAATTTGATTCTGAAACAATGCTACAGCGTGGACAGTATTTTTCACTTTGAACTGAGAAAATAAAAGGTAAAAAAAAAAAAAAAAAAAAAATCTTATTGGATCAGGGAATATACAGTGGGATGCGAAAGTTTGGGCAACCTTGTTAATCGTCATGATTTTCCTGTATAAATTGTTGGTTGATATGATAAAAAATGTCAGTTAAATATGTCATATAGGATATTTGAGAAGTGAAGTTTATTGGATTTACAGAAAGTGTAAAAATAGTGTTTAAATAAAATTAGGCAGGTGCATAAATTTTGGCACTGTTGTCATTTTATTGTTTCCAAAACTTTAGAACTAATTATTGGAACTCAAATTGCCTTGGTAAGCTCAGTGACCTCTACCCTACATACACAGGTGAAGAAAGAGTATTTAAGGGGGTCATTTGTAAGTTTCCCTCTTAATTTTATCTGAAGAGTGGAAACATGAGGGTCTCAAAACAACTCTCTAATGATCTGAAGACAAAGATTGTTCAATATCATGGTTTAGGGGGAAGGATACAGAAAGCTGTCTGTTTCCACAGTTCGGAACATATTGAGGAAATGGAAGACCACAGGCTCAGTTCAATCTAAGGCTAGAAGTGGCAGACCAAGAAAAATCTCAGCTAAACAGAAGCGTTGAATGGTGAGAACAGTCAGTGTCAACCCACAGACCAGCACCAAAGACCTACAACAGCATCTTGCTGCAGATAGAGTCACTGTGCATCGTTCAACCATTCTGCGCACTTTACACAAGGAGATGCTGTATGCGAGAGAGATGCAGAGGAAGCCTTTTCTCTGGCCACAGCACAAACAGAGCCGCTTGAGGTATGCTAAAGTACATTTGGACAAGCCAGCTTCATTTTGGAATAAGGTGCTGTGGACTAATGAAACTAAAATGGAGTTATTTGGGGCTAACAAAAAGAACACAGCATTCCAAGAAAAACACCTGCTACTCACAGTAAAATATGGTGGTGGTTCCATCATGCTGTGGGGCTGTGTGGCCAGCACAGGGACTGGGAATCTTGTCAAAGTTGAGGGACGCATGGATTCCACTCAGTATCAGCAGATTCTGGAGACCAACGTCCAGGAATCAGTGACAAGGCTGAAGCTGCACCAGGCCTGGATCTTTCAACAAGACAACGACCCTAAACACTGCTCAAAATCTACTAAGGCATTCATGCAGAGGAACAAGTACAACGTTCTGGAATGGCCATCTCAGTCCCCAGGCCTGAATATAATTGAAAAATGTGTGGTGTGAGTTAAAGAGAGCTGTCCATGCTCGGAAGCCATCAAACTTGAACGAAGTAGAGAGGTTTTATAAAGAGGAATGGTCCTAAATACAATTAACCAGAATTGGAACCAATAGGAAGTGCTTAGAGGCTGTAATTTCTGCAAAAGAAGGGGGGGGGGTTCGGGGGTGCGGTCTTGTTCTACAAGCAGGGTCATTACATAAAGAAGTCCTGGGAACACCAGCCCTACCTAACCACTATCTTCATCGCCCTCAGCATTTTGGAAAGTTACATTTGGTGTGTCAAGTGGTGCGAAGGGGGTACTGCCTGGGCTTCCTTATCTACTGGCAGTCATTTCCTACCCTAATCTGCCTCCCCTCACTTTTACCCTTCCCTTTACCCTCCTCCCCACACTCAGTTCACCCATTCCACCTCACTACACCCACTTCACACTTCCCTCCTCCCCACAGTCGCTTTTAACCTTCCATTCTTCTTCCCTCACTAGCTTCCAGCATCAGCTGCTTACCTCCTTGCACTGTGCAGACTGAACTCTGTGGCTGGCAGTGGCAAGAGACCAGAGCGTCCCAGTCATCCTCACTGCTGCCACCCGGTGTCCGGATATGCAGAAAGCATGCTGCACTACAAATAAGACACACTAGGTGGCAGCAGTAACAATGGCTGCAGATGGCTCTTCTCTATAGCTCCAGGCAAACTTCAGTGACACTTCTCTCTGCACTGTGATGAGTCATGACAGACTGCACGACCTAGCTAAGAGCAGCCTGCGGCCCTCCAGTGGGCCACAGCCCAGGGGTTGAGGACCCATATTTAACCATTTCAGCCTGCAGGGATTTTTCACCTTATGCATCAGAGCAATTTTCACATCCCATTCATTCGATAATAACTATCACTAATTATCACAATTTATTGATCTATATCTTGTTTTTTCCGCCACTAATTAGGCTTTCTTTGGATGGTACATTTTGCTAAGAATTATTTTTTTTTTATAAATGCATTTTAACAGGATTAATAGGGAAAAAAAATTAAAAAATTAATTATTTCTCAGGTTTCGGCCATTATAGCTTTAAAATAATCCATGCTACCTTAATTAAAACCTATGCATTTTATTTGCCCGTTTGTCTCGGTTATGACACCATTTAAATTTTGTCTCTATCACAATGTATGGCACCAATATTTTATTAATAAAGGTGCATTTTTTCCATTTTGCGTCCATCACTATTTACAAGCTTATAATTTAAAAAATGTTCGTAGTATACCCCCTTCAAATGCATATTTACATAGTTCAGACCCTTAGGTAACTACCGTATATACTCGCAAGCAAGTCGACCCGCATATAAGCCGACCGCCCCAACTTTTACCTGAAAAAAAGAAGAAAAAAATGATTGACCCTCATAAGCCGGGGGTAGGAAATGCTGGCCTCGTGATCACCCCAGTGTGTCCCAGTATAGCTAGTATAGTGCCCAGTATAGGTAGGTAGTTCCCCAGTATAGCTAGTATAGTGCCCAGTATAGCTAGTATAGTGCCCAGTATGGGTAGGTAGTGCCCAGTATGGGTAGGTAGTGCCCAGTATGGGTAGGTAGTGCCCAGTATGGGTAGGTAGTGCCCAGTATGGGTAGGTAGTGCCCAGTATGGGTAGGTAGTGCCCCAGTTTAGCTAGTATAGTGCCCAGTATAGGTAGGTAATGCCCAGTATAGTGCCCTGTATAGCTAGTATAGTGTCCAGAATAGGTAGGTAGTTCCCAGTATAGCTAGTATAGTGCCCAGTATAGATAGGTAGTGCCCAGTATAGTGCCCCAGTATAGCTAGTACAGTGCCCAGTATAGATAGTGCCCCCTCCTCTTCCCCGCTATTACCTGAGCTGGCGCCGCATCTTATTATTCCCCTCTCCGCTCGTAAAGTAATTCACTCACAGCAGCGCGCCCCACGGGGCTGCTGTGATGACGAGGCAGGAAGCCATAGAGAGAGAGAGAGCGGTTCCCATAGTTACAGGAAGCCGCTCTCTCTCTATGGCTTCCTGCCTCGTCATCACAGCAGCCCCGTGGGGCGCGCTGCTGTGAGTGAATTACTTTACGAGTGGAGAGGGGAATAATAGAAGATGCGGCGCCAGCTCAGGTGATGGCGGCGGCCGCGCGGACCACAGGTGACTCGCAAGCAAGCCGACCCCCCAACTTTTGACTCCCTTTTTGGGGGTCAAAAATTCGGCTTGCTTGCGAGTATATACGGTATTTAGGTTTTTGTTTTTTTTTATTGTAATTTTTTTTTCAATAAAATTTTTTATTTGGGTAATCTCGGCTTTGCCTGTTCAGTAAGCCATTACCTATTTAGTAAGGAGTTCTTCTGGCGAGACTCCCTAACACTGCTACTGCCTACTGAGTGCGCTCTAGTGGCTGCCTCATAAGCGCTTTGAGTCTGACAGTAGAAAAACGCTATACAAAAAAAGGAATTATTATCTATGGTTTAAAGCATTAAACATAACATAACTAATAGCTAAAAACATATGACTGGTTTCTATGTTCCTTGAAAGGGTTAACACTTTTCAGTTCACTTCGCTGCTAATTACGGTAATAAGATGGCCATTGCAGTCTAAAATTATCAGATTGTGTTAAAGGGCAACTGAAGCAAGATGGATATGGAGGCTGACATTTATTTCATTTTTAACAATGCACATTGCCTGGCTGTCTTGCTGATCCTCTGCCTCTAATATTTTTAGCCATAGACCCTGAACAAGCATGCAGCAGATCAGGTGTTTGACATTATTGTCAGATCTGACAAGATTAGCTGCATACCTGTTTCTGGTGTGATTCAGACACTACTGCAGCCAAATTGATTAGCAGGGCAGCCAGACAACTGGTATTGTTTAAAAGGAAATAAATATGGCAGCCTCCATATTCTTCTGACTTCAGTTCCTCTTTCAGTCTAAAGAGAACCTGAACTGAAAATAAAAAATCAAAATAACCATACACAGGTCATACTAACCTCCTGTGTAGTCTACTGAATTTCTTTCTCCTCTCCTGCGCCCCATTTGTCCACTGTGAGCAATGGAATTCTCCATCCTCCATTTTAAAAATGGCCTTTACTCCATAACAGCTTCCGGGTCAGCACACTGTTAAACTTTAATTTCGCCCACTTAAGCCGTAGGGAAACTTTGACATTACCTTGCACATTCAGTTGTAACTGACAGCTGCTGATATATAACTGACAGCAACTGGTATATTTCCGTTCTGACAAAAGGTCTGGAAGGGATCACTGTAAGAAGAAAATGGTGAGCTTCTGAGAGGAACTGACGGTGAGGTTAGTATATAATATTCATTTGCAGCTACGTCATGTGTTTATTTTAAATAATTTTCCTCATTTCAGGTTCCCTTTAACCCCCCTGGCGGTATGAAAAATTCCGCCAGGGGGCAGCGCAGCAGTTTTTTTTATTTATTTATTTTTTTAAATCATGTAGTGAGCCCAGGGCTCGCTACATGATAGCCGCTGCTCAGCGGCATCCCCCCAGCCCCGCCGATCGCCTCCGGCGATAGGCGATCAGGAAATCCCGTTCAAAGAACGGGATTTCCTGGAGGGCTTCCCCCGTCGCCATGGCGACGGGGCGGGATGACGTCACCGACGTCGGGACATCATTGGGAGTCCCGAACAACCCCTCGGCGCTGCCTGGCACTGATTGGCCAGGCAGCGCACGGGGTCTGGGGGGGGGGCGCGCGCCGCATCAGATAGCGGCGACCGGGCGGGGGCCGGCGGCGATCAGAGTGCTGGCGCAGCTAGCAAAGTGCTAGCTGCGTCCAGCAAAAAAAAAAATTATGAAAATCGGCCCAGCAGGGCCTGAGCGGCACCCTCCGGCGGCTTACCCCGTGTCCAGCACGGGGTTACCGCTAAGGAGGTTAAAGGATACTCAAAGTGACATGTGACATGATGAGATACAGTGCCTAGCACACAAATATCTATGCTGTGTTCCTTTTTTTCTTTCTCTGCCTGAAAGAGTTAAATATCAGGTATGTAAGTGGCTGACTCAGTCCGGACTTAGGAAGTGACTACAGTGTAACCCTCACTGATAAGAAATTCCAGCTATAAAACACTTTCCTAGAAAAAAATGGCTTCTGAGAGCAAGAAAGAGATAAAAAGTGGAATTTCTCATCAGTGAGGGTCACACTGTAGTCACTTCCTGTCTGAGTCAGGACAGAGTCAGCCACTTACATACCTGATATTTAACTCTTTCAGGCAGAGAAAGAAAAAAAGGAACACAGCATAGTTATTTGTGTGCTTGGCACTGTACATACACATGTCTATCTCAGGTCATTTCCGGTATCCTTTAAAGAGAAACTCCAACCAAGAATTGAACTTTTTCCCAATCAGTAGCTGATACCCCATTTTACATGAGAAAGACAATGATTTTCACAAACAGACCATCAGGGGGCGCTGTGTGACTGATTTTGTGCTGAAACCCCTCCCACAAGAGGCTCTGAAGACCGCGGTACTGCTGGCAAACTGCTACAATGTAACAATGTTCAGAGACAGGAAATAGCGGTTATTAGCTGTCTAACAGACAGAGCAGCTAGAAACAGCTAAATAACCTGCCCACAGTAACAATGTCACCATGTAATAAATGTCAGAATGTGAATCTGGGAGAGGAAAGATTTTACAATGAGCAAACACTGACTAAATCATTTATACATAATTATGGTAAAAAAATGAAGCACTTTTTTTACTACATTATTTTCACTGGAGTTCCTCTTTAAAGCTGTGCAAACAATGCATCCTGCTGTATCCAGGTAAAGGTGCGTACACACCTTTGACTCATGTCGCTGGTCAGGGATCAGATGACATGGCTGGGCCGACCTGTACAAAGAAGTTGGCCGTCGTTTGGACAAGTTGATCTGCCTGGTGGATCGCTTGCAGAACGGCGGCCGGGTGCTGCCATACACACGCCTAACTATCGGCTGAGGCAGTCATTATCGGCCGCCTCAGCCGACTTTAGTCAGACATGTGTATGAGGCTTAAGAAGCAGAGAGCTTTCTCCTTTATTTGCTCAGTAATGACTTAGGCAGGAGTCACTCTTGAGCAAATGCGCAGCGTTTTGCCGCATACAAAAAAAAACAAAAACATGTTGACGGCAGTAGCCGAAACTAGTTGGGACAAGAGCGGGCAGCACGGATACAGGATCCCACATTGAGGTTTTAGTTCCACAAGGAGTGGGAAGCGTTACATGCCTGGGGAGGGTCCTAAGTGGATTAGGGCCCTCTGAAAGTAAGTGCTCACCTCATCTTACCTGTATTTGCCCTTTTTTTCAGAAATAAAGCGAATTGTACCATTTCCACTGAGAGCATCCCTGTTTACTTTATTTGAACTTTGAGTGCATACAGGTGGTGGAGTGGAAGAAACGTTGGAAGAAGAATATACCTGCGCTGTGAACAATTACAGTATTTTTACTTTTAGATTTGTATTGTTTAAAAGGAAATAAAAACGTCAGCCTACATATTCTCCTCACTTCAGGTGTGCTATAAAGTGTACCTGAGACAAAAAGCATCTTAGGTACCATACTTACCTGGTCCCTCGCAATTCGGCCTTAAAGCTTGAGCAAAAGTAATGCGCAAGCACACAACACTGCCAGCCGCAGGAGTGTGCGTAGATAAACCAGCGCATGCGTGATGAAGCACGGCTCGGCCAAGCTTTTGGGCAACAGGAGCCACCTGGGGAGACGGCAAGGGACGAGCAGCCTCAAGAGAGCTTAAGGAAGCCCCAGGTAAGTATGGAACCTGAGACGCTTCTCGTCTCAGGTTCCCTTTCAGTCCTGTATAGGAATAGTTTAAATAGGTTAATATTCATGTCAAGTCTTTGGTAAAAGTTTCAAGTATACCTGACCCAAGGCATAACTACCTGAGGCAAGTACAGAGGTATGTTCATGCTGGGTCCACATACTTCTGTATTGTCCATTCCCCTCATTTTGTCCACATACTTAGTATTGTCCATTCCCCTCATTTTTCCTCCAACAGCAGGCTGATCGCTGGGCCCCGCTGTGTTTTCTGACGGGAGCTCCTCGCGAGATGCCATATGGACTCACTGAGGAATAACAGTGTCTCTGTCTCCGCCATCCGTTAGGTGATCGGCAAGAGGTTAAAAGAGCCAAAAGTCGAGGGTAAATGTAAGGGACGCTTTAGTCTAGAGATGCACACTTTACACTTTATATTCCAGAGCAGTGTTCATGGTGTTACACACCTTGTTATTGCCTGTGTGTGTCTCTGCATTTACCCTGCACTTTTGTTACTTCCATTAGCTTTTTTAGAATACTATATACGATGAAGTAAAACTTGTACGAATGTTGGTTGAGCAGACCTCATTTTGTTTCACTCACACTTGTGCAACCCATTCCCCCTTTTTAAACATGCAGTATTATGAGGCACTGTTTTGCGGGTACTGGCTGTGTGAATAGCTGCACTTTGGGACCATAGGGTACTATGGCTGCATTTGGGAACATTTTTTCATGAGTGTGCCATGAAAGGGTATAGGGGCAAATATTTGGGTTGACATATACACAAAGTTGACTTATATCCGAGGCTGTAGATAGTCTGCAACAATCTTTTGATAAGTGGCGTGTTGTCAAGGCAGCACCCACATGTTCTAAAAGAAACCAGGATTCTTCAGACAAGGCAACCTTTTTCTGCTGCTTCCTGATCCAGTTCTGATGTGCACATGCCCATATTGGCCTAAAATAGCCATGCAATATTAGGGCTTAAAACCACTAGCAGTCTTTTCTAAGCGATAGCGATTTGAAAAAGCTCTTGCTAATACAATGCTATGAGAGATTTTTATAAAATCACATCACTCAAGTGGGATCAAATTCATAGCATTACGTTAGCAAGAGCTTTTCAAATCAAAAAGCACTCAGAAAAGTGCTCCTAGAGGGTTCCAGGCCTTAGGCCCCATTCCCACTTGAGTGGGAATCGCACGATTCCCGCTCAGAGCAAACCGCTAGCAGTTTGTAAAAACCGCTAGCCCAAGCCTATGGCAGTGTTCTCACTGTTAGCATTAACCGCAAACGCGTAACATGCAGCGTTTTGCCGGCGATTCACGATTAGCATGCATAGCACCACTAATCGCGATCGCTCCCAAAATGCTGCAGTGTCCAGTGATTTTTCCACGTTAATCGCAGAAAAATCACTCCCGCAAAACCCTAGCAGTAATGGCTGGCGTTTTGCGGTTTTAGGTGTGAATGGGGCCTTAGAGTGTGTGTACCGACCAGATTACCAGTCATGTATGCATTTTACTAGTGTGATACTTTTAAACTCTGCTTGCATTTATTAAATAGAATCAATTATGTACATAGATACCTTTACATTGTGCCTGCAATGTCCTATTCTTCAGGTGTAATCAACAAAAGAGGAAGTAAAGATATCTAGGAAGTAGTGGCCCTCCCTGTTCTGCACCTTTCCTCACTCCCTTTTTCCCAGCCTACACAGTGCTCCCCCCGGCTAGTTTTGGTGAGCATCCGGCTGTCATCGGCTCACCTTCTCTACTGTAAGCAGAGTTGCACAGAGAAGCACCAGCCCTGCATTCTCTCATCTCGCCCCACCGGGCTACTTTTTCATGCCACCCGCCTGGAAAAAAAATTCTGGGGAGAACACTGCTACACCACGATGCCAAGAATCTGCCATCAACTAAATAACAAAATGCTCAGGCTATCCTTCAATGGATGCCATCAAAACACTACAGAAAATGTCAGCCGGTACAGTTCCACTTTGGCCAAGGTTTTTACACATTTATATGTGTCCCTGGAAAACAATCAACTTTCTGGCTGACCTAACCGCTTTCAGAATTTGGAATGGTGTTAACTGTAAAAATTGTCCCAGTGATAGAGTGAACATAGTTTTGCTTTGGTCTGGGATTTTAGGTACCAATAATTTGTTGCTAAAAACATTTTTTGATGGTGTAATCCATCAAAATATGCTTTATGTGTCCTCCAAATAGATAATTGTGCTAAGACACACTCAGGGCAGAATCCAGATGTATCCTACATTCAATCTGGGCCGTCCCGATTCATGGAACCAATTTAATTCCAAGTAAACACCTATTGCTAGGAGACTGCTGAGCATTGCAAGAAACCAACAGGATGAACTAGCTAGTGTAATGGTGAGTAGCTTAAACATTGACTCCTACCTCACAGGATACCTGAAGATTCCAATTGGTACTGCATGTAATACAGTCATAAGTAACCCATTTTCCTTCACTGTTGCATTATGCTTGTACACAGTGTCAGTAAAGACCAATGGAGGACCATTTTATATAATTCATTATTGTTTTTTTCTGTGCAACTATACAATTGTAGGCTGAAAACCGAAACTCAGCCCTTCAGTGATGAAATACCCTTTAATGAGAGATTGCAACCTTTTGTTGTGAATCAGAGAGGGATACTCAGCCATTGTTAAATGAAAATTGCCTTTTGGATTTAGGTCATTTGTAACAATGGTAGCAGAAAGCAGGTTGGACCCAAAAGCCTGAACAAGAGGCTGTACATAAAATCGGGCTGTCAAATCTATATTATAAATAATTAGGACCATCTGCCACCATAGGCCAGCACAAAGCATATATAAATATGACCATTGCAATTTCTAGAGTAACAACTGAGCAAAGGACAAAGAGTCCTCTACAGCGACCCGTCCTTTACTTACAAAAGACTGGAAAACTGCAAAGCACTGCACTATTACTGAGCCAAAAATAGGAATGAACAGGGCAGTCAATTAAAACTAAATCCCCATGTGACTGTTAGCTGGGACACAACCTTAAAGAGAATCTGAAGTCAGAATAAAAACTGCTAAAAATGATATACCGTATATACTTGTGTATAAGCCAACCCACCAACTTTTGCCCCTGAAACGCCATAATAATGTTTGACCCGTGGATAAGCTGACCCCCCTCAATGTCTCCCCCTAGTCTACCCCCTGTATGTAGGCAGAGCGTCTCCCCCTGTATGTGGTGAATGTGATGCAAAGTGCATGTGTAGGATAATACAGTGCATGTGTAGGATTATGCAAAGTATGCATAGGGTGTATATGGTGCAGTGTGTTGTGAAGTGTACATATAGCTACCTCTCCTCATTGGCCATCTTCTCATCTCCCTTACAGCTTTGTACTTGCTGCTGACATCTAGTGGCAGAATAGGGAACTGCAAGGGAACAGGAAGTGGCCCCCCAGGACAAGAAGGAAGTGAAACCTGTTAATCTAACCAGTAGAGCTGCTTGAGAGACGCTGCCAGGAACAATGAGAGATAACACACACCACACACACACCGCATATAAGCCGACCCCTTCACTTTTGGGACACTTTCCTTGTCCCAAAAGTCTGGCTTATATGAGAGTATATACGGTAGATGGATAGCACTTAAATTGCAGATTATTTCAATCACCTTACTGCCGCTGTTCCCCCTCTCCGGTTTTTAGATTATAAAAAAAAAAAAACATAAAAACAGGACTACCTGGATAAAATGTCCGCAACCCATGACAGCTTCCGGGTCGCGGCTCAAGTCGGGACGCGAGTACGCGTATGGACACGCATCAACCTATTGGGCATAGAGCATGATGGTCTGGTTGCATGTGCAGCTGAATGTGTCACATGAGGAACGGTTTAATTAGTAAGGGTGGGGGGGGGGGATAAGAGAACGGCGGAGGAGATAGGCAACTATTGACAAGTGAAGAGGTAGAGCTCAGGTAAACTGCTCTGTCTCTTGCTGGCAGGATTTTCTTTGACCAAATTGGTTGTGGCATGTAAACAGATCATTTCTGGGGACACGACTACTGGTTCTGCCAGGTATGCGGCAGAACACTTTTAAACAGATTAATGAAGAGGTCCACAGTATGAAACAAAAACAAAGATTTTGGCTTCAGATTCTCTTTAAAGAGGAACTGTAGTGAAAACAACAATGAACACATTTGCTTATTGTTTAAAATATTCATTTACAGATTTAGTCAGGGTTTCCCCACTGTAAAAGCTTTCCTCTCCTTGCTTTACATTCCGAAATTTAGCACTGGTGGTGACAGCTTTATGATCTGTACGGAACGTTCGTTACTGAGAGTTTTATGCAAAGAGCGATATTGCTTGCTTGGCAGTTGGAAAAAGCCGTTATTTCCCACAATGCAACGAGGTTCTCAGACAGCAAACTGTCAGGACCAAGGTCATGACATCACACTGTAGGAGGGATTTCACCACAATATCAGCCATACAGACCCACTTGATGATCTATTCAAGAAAAGGCAAAGATTACTCGTGGGAAAGGGGGAGATCAGCTACTGATTGGGATGAAGTTCAATTCTGGGTTCCTCTTTAAGAAAGTTTAGTAATATTGAAATAAGCAAAGTAACCCAATGTTTTACATAAAGCACCACAACTTACAGACAGTCTAAGACTGAAGGTTACGGTGGAGTATAAAAGAGCTGTGAGGATCAAGGGATTTAGACAATTTTTGTCTGACTTGAAGCACATTTTGTTGCAGTGAGATTTCAGCTGGGTACTTGGCCAATCCAAATTCGGAAAAAATGAAAGCAACCCAAATTTGGTTGGTTTAATTAAAAGCTGCAAATAAACTGCCACCTCATTCGCATCAAAACTGGAAAAATAAGCAGGTCACTGGCAATCTCTATTAAAGAGGTTGTATATCAAGATATAGACCCGCCAGGCACAATACTGTATACAGTAATTACTGTATACCTAAGGTAAGCACAGAGGTAAGTTCCTGCCTGATACCTAAGAGGAGTAAATGGGGCAGATGAGGGGAGGGTTGACAGGAGGCAACATCGCAGCAAGCTTGATTCTTCAAGAATTTGACTTTTGGCTAAAGTCACATTTTTCAATATGCAGAGCCCACCCACACATGGGCAGATTACACAAATTGCATTTAAAACAGATACAGCAAATTGAGTACGGTAGCTTCCAAAAACAGTTTGCGTGCAGATTGTTCAGTACTAGACTCTTCCACAACATTGACATGCCCTCATGTAAGAGCCCTAACCACTAACAAAAACAGAGTAAACCTGGGTGGGTCTGTGTGATGCATCTTTTCTTGCCTTACGTAGCTTTGTCTCGGGTCTGGTAGGCTATAAAGGACAACTGTAGTGAGAAGAATACAGAGGCTGCCAAATGTATTTCCTTTTGAACAATGCCAGTTGCCTGGCAGTCCTGCTGAGCTATTTGGCTGCAGCAGTGTCTGAATTAGACCAAGAACAAGCATGCAGCTAATCTTGTCAGATGTGACAAAAATGCCAGAAGCACCTGATCTGCTGCATGCTTGTTCAGGGTCTATGACTAAGTATTTGTGGCAACGGATCAGCAGGACAGCCAGGCAACTGGTATTGCTTAAAAGGAAATAAATATGGCAGCCTCTATATCCCTCTAACTTCAGTTGTCCTTCAATGTTCAGCTCACCTTTCTGGGGCATTATGTCCTTGGGTAGTAAAAACTAAAAGTGCCGGGGTCTTCCAAGGCTTTTACTGATTCACACGGAGAAAGGGAACAGGAAGAAAAAAAAAAAAAAAATTGTTTTGTATATACATGCTGTGTGGTTCAGTCCCACGAGAGACCCATTGTAGTACTAATAGCTTTAAAACGTAAAGGTGGCCATACACTCGTTAGATCAGAAATCTATCTGATCTATCTGCTGCTAATCTATCTGATGTGTTTAGGGACATTTTTTCCTACTAGGAACAGATTTCCAATAGATTTCAGTATGAAATCATTAAAAATCAATCTGATGGCATTTTTTTGCCATCAGATTTCTATTAGGTCCTATGCAAAATGATAAGCAATCAACCTAGATTTTCCAGCATGTCAGAACGATTGAAATAATCTGCAAATCGATCGGCCGGTCAATCGATTTGCGATCGATCAGCCGCTGATTGGCTCAGTGTATGGGACCCTTAATAGTGGCAATAAGAGGTAGGTGTCAGAACACTCATTGCTTGCTGTGTATTGGGTCAGGAAGACTTAAAGGGAACCTTAACTGAACGGGGGGTTAAGAGTTTTACTTACCTGGGGCTATTACCAGCCCCCTGCAGCAGTCCTGTGCCCTCGCAGCCGCTCTGGAATCCTCTGGTCCCCCGCTGTCACTTAGTTTCGTTTTTGACGACTCACCAGTCGCCGGCCGCCATGCGTATTATTGGACGCATTCTCCAATGCAATTAGCGCTATTGCGGACCGCAACGCGTACAAAAATACGCGTTGTCGCATTCCGCACGCGTAGATATGCGGCAACGCGTATTTTTGTACGCGTTGCGGTCCGCAATAGCGCTAATTGCATTGGTGAATGCGTCCAATAATACGCATGGCGGCCGGCGACTGGTGAGTCGTCAAAAATGAAACTAAGTGACAGCGGGGGACCAGAGGATTCGAGAGCGGCGCCGAGGGCACAGGACTGCTGCATGGGGCTGGTAATAGTCCCAGGTAAGTAAAACTCTTTACCCCCCGTTCAGTTAAGGTTCCCTTTAAGGTGGCCATACACAGATTTGCAGCAGATTCAACCATCAGATAGATTTCTGGCAGATGCCTGTCGAATCTGACAGGAATCTGATGTGTGCCACACACTAGGAACAGATTTCCAATAGATTTCTGAATGAAGTCTATTGGAAATCTATTGCAAAGCGATCTAAATGCATTATTGCACCATTAGATCCAATGCAACTCTATGGCCATCGATCTGCTGCCAGCAGCAGATAGACCTAGATTTTCCATCCTGTCAGATCAAATTGATCGAAATCAGCTGCAAATCGATCGAATGGGGAATTTGATAGAATCGATTTCTGATCAATTGATCGATCACTGAAATTGACCAGTGTATGGGCCCCTTTAGGCCTCTTTTCCACGGACAGTTGATAAGCAGTGAAATGCCTCTTAAATGCTCACAACTGCTTGCTGCTGCACGGCAACTAGTTGTTGCTGCCTTATGCTAGGTACACACCACACAATTTTCTGTTAGATTTTCTGTTATGCTGGGCATACACGGCTCGATTTTGCCACTCGATTCCCCCGCCAGATAGATTCCCCGCTCGATTCCGCAGGCAATTCTCTTATCTTCCGCTCTTTTTTAAAATCTTTTTCCATTGTCCTCAATGCGGAATAGAGCGCGGAAACGATCGGGCGGGAGATCGGACATGTCAGAAATGATCTATCGAGCCATCTAAATGGCTCAGAATCAACAGCGTGTGTATGGGGCGTGTTAGCCGCTTTCCACCACCTATATTGAACAATAGAGCAATGGAAAGACGATTTATCCAATTAAATCGTGCCACGATTCAACAGTAGGATGTGCTTAGATAAAAGGAGCACTACCTTGCAAATTACAGGACTTAAGCCCCCATACACATGCACATGTATCACTACATGTATGGGGCTTCAAAGCGATAAAGCTTCAAAGCCCCATACACACTCAACAGCGGTCTTTTATGCAGTACAATTATCAAACCACTTTTGTGTATGGGGCTTCAGAGCGCTGCGGCTAATATCTTGGTGTCATAGATCACCCGGTACCTGTGCAGTCTGTTCTGGCAGCACAATTACTTAATATTATGCAGTTTTGTGTAGATAAGGTTTCAGAACAAGGATGATAGTGGTAAAGGGCTTTTCTTTTCCCATTTTTAAACTTTAAGATCCTGTGTTCTAGTTCCCAATATGGCCCTTCATATTTCATATATTCATATTAGTATTTGTAAGCACACCAGATTTAACAGTATCTAGCCTGAGCTTAGAGTAGCTTTCCGCAATTTGCTTTTCGCAAACCATGTGCATCTTAGCATCTGAGAAACATTTGTGGATGTTTCTTAGTAGCAATGTAACTGATAGGTAAACCTTGTGTTTGCAAAGAGCTTGCATGCAGTTTTTTTCCACTATGCGCAGGCTCGGACTGAGCCACCGAACTGCCGATTTTTCCATCGGTAAGCCCCAGCCACCCCGCCTCCTGGGGGCCCCAGAGCTGAGAAGGAGGGGGCACAGTGCAGGAAAGGGGGAAATTGTGCACAGAGCGGCAGGGAGGGGGGGGGGGGGGAACCAGAATTGCAGCCAGCGGCAGCAGCGGGGAATAGCTTACCTAGTCATATCGATAGCTCTGCGTGACACTGGTCTGGTCTTCTGCACTGCACTGTCCAATCACGCTCTCGCAGTACTTCCTGTGAGAGCTCATTGGACAGTGCAGTGCAGGAGACCAGACCAGCAGCGGCATGCAGAGCTATCTGATCCCAGTAAGTGTTTCCCGCTCGCTGCCGTTGCTGGGTGCAATTCTGGAGGGGAAGGGAGCTCGGAAGGGGGGGCCCCTAGGTGAGGGAGGGGGAGGCTTCCCCCCCCCACGGCTCTGTGCACACTGCCCCCCCTTCCAGCATGGGGGACCCCCACTAACTGGGGACCTGCCTTTGTGGGGATATCTGCCGCCAATCTGATTGCATTTTTTGGGGAAATCTGCCACCAATCTGATTGCATTTTGTCGGAAAATCTGCTGCCATTTGACTACTTGATTAATCATGAGGCATGTAACTACTTCATTATTTTATCTAAAATGTATCTGGTCGGACCTAATCTCTGTGAATAACAATGCTAATTTTCTTCTGCCCATGACTCATCATGACCACGCCCATGTTCCAGTGCGTGGTGACAGTCATCTATTTTTGCTGCGGCGCGCTGTGCACACCGCATGTGGACATGCCCCTATTAATGACTGTCCTCAGAAGTGCTCACAATCTATTATTCCCTACCATAAAATCATGCAAAATTTCTAGAGTACATGCGAGTGTATGCGAGCTCAAAATGAGGGGGGGAGAGGCCCCAGGCTGAAACTTCCTTGGTGGGCCCTTAGTGTCCCAGTCCGACCCAGACTATGCGATACACATTTGAAGGACAATTGAAGAGAGAGGGATATGGAGGCTGCTATATTCATTTCCTTTTAAGCAATACCAGTTGCCTGGTTATCTTGCCTCTAACACTTTTAAGCCATAGACCCTGAACAAGCATGCAGCAGCAGTCCATACAGACTGGAAAGGGTTCCTTGCTTGTCCCCTCCCCCACCTGCCATGTGATTCTGCTAGGATGAGGTGCAGCTAGCCCTCCAATAGGTATATTAAAGAAGTGTCTAACATTAATGGACACTTGCTTGAAAGTATACAGAGGTCTCCACTGGATATAGGAAGGGGTCCTGTACCCATCTTGTTTTAGAATATAAGTAGGGCAACAAATGTCAAAAATGAGGGATTGGGTGGACGGTCAGCAGTCTGTCGGATCAAGCTCTCCCGCAGAGTCTCACCAAATCAACCTCTCGCACAGTAAATATACAAGACGAGACTGTTGCATGAACACAAAAGAGAAGGGGGGGGGTGCACCATTTACAAAGAGTCTAACTACATGTTTCACTCTATTAAGGTTTCGTCAGGCGTATAGCAGCCAAACACAGTGTCACATAAAATAAATAAAATCCCCCACCAGGTCAAATCATTGTACAAACAGTAGAACAGCCCAAGTCAGAGCCGAATGACCCTGTGATTCAGAGTCTATAAATATGGCAGCCAGGATGGGCGTACGCCAGCAGTGGGTGTGTATGTACCACCCATCGTGTATCCCCACACTCATATTCCCATTACTGTGTGTTGTCTCACCTCATAACACAAGTGGAAACAATGCCCCATACGCTGCATGGCGTATACCATCCCAGGTGGAGCAGCTCAATAATAGGAATATGAATATGGGATATACTATGGGAATACTGTGTAAAGTAGCAGCTATTCTTCCTGCTTATGAAGTGCATTTGGATTATACACAGCCAGTTTTCCCCTCACATTGGCTTTCCCACTAGGTCTCCCTGTCAAGTTAACAGTAGACAGTTCTGCCACATCTGATCAAATTAAATATGTAATTTCTCTCAGGAGACAACTAAAAGTCGACTTCTTTATGGGAGCTAATAAGATTTTATGTCTGAGAGTCAATAAGCATATGGGTTAGTTTCTTGTATTCTTGCACATGGTGCGTCAGCTAAAAGACTCAGTAGGCAAGCCTTTTAAAGGGACCATGCAGTGTGACAGAGGTATGGAGGCTGCCATATTTATTCCCTTTGCCCAACTGCCTGACTTCCGTAGCGTCTGAGTCGCACAAATATGAATCGGACATGTCGGATTGAATCGAATCAATGAATCAAATTGAATCGGACAAAAAATCGTATGGTGTAGATGGGGCTTAAGCCTGGTACACACCCTACAATTTTCACTTCAGATCTTATTCGAGCAGGTGATCAGATTGATATTCAAGCAAGTGTTCAATGGATATTCATGACTTGAAGGACTTCCGAGGCCAAAATGAAGAAAATTCCACTATACCTTTTTAATAGCAGAATCCACGGAGGACGTCCTGCACGTCCCCCCGCTCCGTTCCGCCGTCATTTCCGTTCCCCCAGGGCATGGCCCAACCCCACCGAACGGGTCGCATCGATTCCACCTCTAAGATGGCTGCCACCTTAAACCGCGGCTGCGCAGTACGCTTTGCCGCGAGTGCGACTTTAGCCCCCCTCCCGCCACGTAGTGGGTCCCGGCATGCTCCCCAAGTTTACGTCGGGCGTGCTCACATCACTGCGCAGTCGCAGCAAAGCGTACTGCGCAGCCGCGGATCAAGGCGGCGGCCATCTTAGAGGTGGAATCGATGCGACCCGTTCGGTGGGGTCGGGCCATGCCCTGAGGGAACGGAAAGGCCTGCATTGACGGCGAATCGGAGCGGGAGACGTGCATGACGTCCTCCGTGGATTCTGCTAATAAAAAGGTATAGTGTAATTTTCTTCATTTTGGCCTCGGAAGTCCTTTAAAAAGGAAAGCAGATGAAAATAAACTTATGAGAAACAATTACATCTATCCTTCTACTCCTAAAATGGACTTAGTCTCCCACAATTTTATTCATGGTGCATCAGCTAAAAAAGTAGGTTTAATGTTGGATTTTATGAATTATTGACCTTTTTAGATTTTTGCCCTGCACTTCATAAGAGATTCTCTACCAGCAAAGAGCTTTATGGCTGTGATTCCTTATCAGTGAGGGTTATGCTATAGTTGGACTAGGTTCAACTTAGAGAGAAACTGTCACTTGCATGCTTGAATGTTAACACTTTAAGGCAAAAAACTAAATGGGACAGTAGAACTGCCTCAGTAGGCAAGGAGAAATTCGTTGCATCCGATTGATCATCCTTAGCACCCTGTGCAAAAAACCTAACAAAAATCCCATGCAATTATCTGCAACCTTAGGTTGAGGAAGGGGGAGAAGACATTAATTGGCTCACACTAGAAGTAGCAGTCATGCATACTTTGATGAAAATCCACCAAGATAGTCACTCAACTACAAAGCCAAAAACTATTTTAGAATTCACCTATAAGTTCTAGAGTTCCGTTATCTGCAAAAAGAGACAGAAAGTGTGAGCAAGTGTCCCTAATGGCAACAAGGTTGGCAACTAAATTGGTCTCCACAATACATAAAAATAGAAAGGTTAAGAATTACAATTTCAAAACCTTTTAGACAACAGATCCCACTTGAATATGCATGGCTGGTTGAAATTGCATTAAAAATAACAGAGCAGTGATTTTTTCCCCCCCTAAAACTGAACATAATTAAAGATGAGGTGTCGCGAAAATCTTAAAATTTAAAACACATACAGATAAGATGAGCCATGAATTACTTCTCTATGTTGCTGTCACTTACAGTAAGTAGTAGAAATCTGACATTACCGACAGGTTTTGGGCTAGCCCATCTCTCCATAGGGGATTCTCAGCACGGCCTTTATTCTTTAAAAAGACATTCCCTGAATAATATTTACATAAAGATGCAGGCCAGCCTCCCTGCTCGCTGCACAGAGCAACTGCCATTCACTAAGTGCTTTTAAAAATAAAGAAAACCCTGAGAGCCCCCCTATGAGAAGATAGGCTAGACCAAAATCTGTCAGTAATGTCAGATTTCTACTTACTGTAAGTGATAGCAACATAGGAGAGAAGTAATATATGGCTCACTTTACTCAGGGAGAAATTTACTTATTTGCATGTGTTTTAAATTTTAAGATTTTCATGACAGTTCCTCTTGAAGGTTTGTAATGGTGTGTGCCATTGAGCGAGTGTGGGGGTTGGGGAACACTATTGCTTAGATGCGGGGTGCTGCTCCTTTGGCCCAGGCCCATATAATGTGCGTCATCTTTACCTGGTGTTTGTAATTACTGGCAGGGTCATGCACGCCGCAATGCATGCCAGGAGATGCGAGTACAAGGCTGCAGGGAGGTGGAATAGGAGTAATTTTTGGGTATCTGAGGTAGTTGGGTTTCATACACTGATGGGTCGGATGATTTTTGTACTAACTCCACAGCCCTGCACAGCTGTATTCACATTTGAAGGGGTTCTGTGATGTGTTCTTAGGCCCGGTTCACATCTGCGTTTTGGGCCAGGACGGATCCGGATGGCTCAGTTCGTGGCCCATTCACATAGTGAAAATGGATCTGATCAATGATTGATTGGATCCGTTTTCACTCAGCAAATACATACCTAAATCTTGTGCAGCAGCCGGCGGTAGAGGCATCCTCTTCTTCCGCTGTGATTACACAGCGCGTCATGTGACTAGTCACATGATGCGTCATGTAGTCACATGACGCGGAAGACAGAAGCCTCTACCGCGTCAGTCACGACGCGGAAGACGATGGAAGCCTCTACCGCCGGCTGCTGCACAAGATTAGGTATGTATTTAGCCTCCCTAGCCCGCTCACCCGCTGCACCCTCCCGTCGCTCAGGATCGTGTCGGCACATGCCTCCACCCCCCGTGGAACGGTCCGTTTCTTCACTAGTGTGAAGAAACGTTCCGTTTCCCATTGCCCCCAAAGCTGCAGGTTTTTTTTCCCGGATCCGTTCCGCCGGGCAGAACGGTCCGTAAAATTAGGGACTGCGGCATTTTTTGGATCCGATACGTACCGATACCAACAGACGCATGTGAATGGATCCATAGGTTAACATTGGATTCATTTACATCCATCCCGTTTGTACAGTACACGTTCCGGAAAAAAAACTGATGTCAACCGGGCCTAAAAACAACAAAAAAAGTGTCACTTACCTGGGGCTTCTAACGGTCCTCTGCAAATATCCGGTCCTGTGCAGTCACTGAAGAATCCTCCATTTCCCGCCACGGGTTACTGTCCAATCAGTCTTCTAATAATTGGCAGGTGACCCGCCGCGGGGAAGGGAGGATTTTTGGATTTTTTAGTGACGGCACGGGACAGGATATCTGCAGGGGGGCCGTTAAAAGCCCCAGGTATATGCTTTAAGGACTACATCTAGCAGACATGACCGTGCCGGGAATTATAACTGCTAGCAGAAGCTGATGGTCGTGAAAAGAAGATGGCTAGAGCAGCAGCTCCCCATAGCCAAGTAATGGTGCTTCATCAACCCCCTCAAACACAGATCATTCTGAACCATAAGGTAGGTTTGTAATGATGTTGGTGAAGAAAGAGGATAAGCGGGAGAAGCTACTAGCGGTGATTAATGGGTAAGAGGTCTTTGCAGTATGGCGGAACAAGGGTTTTTAGTACAAAGGCATATGCAGTTAGTGGATAAGCGCAGACAAACTGAGGAGAAGCAGCGAGTAGAAAAATAAGAGTTTTATTTTAAATAAACAGATATACATCAAACTGAAAGTCCGGCAAGCTGAGAGACCAGTTTACATTATCTCCACTTTGTTTCACTGGCAAAGCCGGACTTTCTTCTTTTCACGCGGTAAACTTTGCGCTTTGCAGCGTTCTGCCTTAGCACTGACACATTGGAAAATGGGTTTCGGGCACTTTGCGCATCTGAACAGATACCTTTCTTTGAAGGAGGCTGGTTCTCAGGATAATGTTGATCATCAGGGGGTCGCTTCCGACTTGAAGAACCATCATCGCTGGTGCCAAGTTTGGCCATTTCTTCTCGAAAACTGCTTATAGTTTTTTCCTGTGTGATAAAACATTTATTAGAAACAAGATTACACAAAAAGGAGTTAAGCTGTAAAATTCCAATAGCATTTTACATTAGTTTAATTAAAGTTCGCAACACAAGACCTGGGTACTCAGGAATTGAGCACAAGTTCCGAAACGTCAGTATATTGCTGTTCTACTTTGGCAAAATTATACTGCTGTTTTGTCGTTAAGGTGAACCTCCAGACTAAAAATCTACTCAGCAGCACTGAAAAGGCTTGGTGGTTCTTTAACAGGTTCACAGCATCAGAACTTTGTTTTTCTTACCGAAGCCTAATTTTTAGCTGCTTAGAAGCTAAGCTCCACGCCATCAAAGAAAACTGCCCGGGCATTTTTCTCCTGATGCTGTGCAAAGCATGATGGGATTTCTGATGTTCTTGTTGCCTAGCAACTGTGAGGGGTGATCAGGACAGGACAGTTGGAACGGTGTCGCATGCTCCTGGTCACCTCCTTTTATCCAAAAAGATGGCTGCCCTCATGAAATCACAAACCTTTGCCTGTTTTTTTTAAAACAGGGTCGGTAAGAGATTATATTACCTACCTTTTTAAAGAAAACCTGTACTGAAAAAAAAAAGTTCCCCTGGGGGGTACTCACCTCAGTAGGGGGAAGCCTCTGGACCCTATAGAGGCTTCCCCCGTCCTCCTGTGTCCCACGGCGGTCTCGCTGCAGCCCGCGGAACGCACAGGCGACAAATCCGACAGCCTGTTCAATATTTACCTTTCCAGGGTCCAGCGGGGGCGCCGTTGCGGCTCTTCTGACGGAGATAGACGAAAATAGCCGATCTCCATCAGGTCCGCTCTCCTGCGCAGGACACTTGCGCCTGCGCAGTAGAGCGGGACAGACTGAGATCGGCCATTTTCGACTATCTCCGTGGAAAGAGCGGATACTGCGCCTGCGCTGGAGCCAAAAGGTAAATATCTACATTGCTGCTGCTCCGGGAGGATTTTCTCCACCGCCGTGTGACCGAGGAGGACAGGGGAAGCCTCAATAGGATCCGGAAGCTTCCCCCACCCAAGGTGAGTACCCCCCAGGGGAGTTTTTTTTCATTACAGATTTTCTTTAACTAATGGAACATAACTAATGTAACTTAATGACAGTATGTTTGTTTAGGCTGAAGTTCCTCTTTAAAACAAATAAAAAAAAACATTGAGATCATTAATTGTAAGTGTACAGGTAGTCCTCAGTTAAACAAAATAAGAACAAATTCGGGCTAAGCATAAACCAACAGTCCTTAAGTCGGAACACTGTGCTATCTCTGTTTGCTGTGCCTTCTATGTCCCACTTGTGCTCTCCCCCAGCCCCATTCCCTTAGAGTATGTGCAGCGGAAACAGCAGCGCTTGTCTCAACAGCTCCAGGGCCTTCTGCAGCGGTGGCCTCTTCCTCTCTTGGTTCCCCTAGTGCCTACTTCTCTTGTGTTGCGTAATAACATGATCAGGAGAAGCCTGCACTAGGTGGAAGCAGTGAGGGAGAGAGAAGGCAGCCAATTGCTGCAGGGGCCCCGGAGCAGGTGAGACAAGCACTGCTGCTTTCGCTGGGCATACTCTGCTCCACCAGCCCATTCCTTAAGCATAGTGCAGGGAGTACTTGACTGTGCAACATCATCAGGATGCCTAGCTCTTCTACTGACCACATATGCTATTGCTCCGTTGTTGTTGCCTGATGAAGCGGGATCAAACCTGCAAAAATGCGTTGCATATTTGGAGTTCATAAATAATATATATTGACTGTCTTTACTACAGTCGTGTGTCTACTTGGAGGAGGTAAGTCCACCACTACCTTCTCTCTTTACCAAGAATTTGTTTTTTTAAGATTATTTAGCTTCCTTTTATCCTTTTGGCGCCTCTGTTCTCCTGCATAATATTGATTCCACCCTTGGTGGAGGGTTGAACCCCCCTTTTTCTCATCTACAGAGAGCGACTTCTTATTCCTGAGTGTGGTCAGGAAAATCTCCCCACCTGCTTTTACAGTGGTTGCCTAATGGTAACCCTGGTTTGTGAGTATTAATATTTACTCTATCTAGTAACCATTTACCAGTACATATTACACTATTGGGGCTCTTGGTGTTCCTTGTTTTTATCATCATCAGGATGAATCAGCGGATCTATCGTACGTTGGGTTATCATAAGTCACAGGCTCCCTGCAGTAATAGTGGTACTAGGGTTGCCGTGGTTTACCGGTATTACGGTATACCACGGTTTTAAAATGCGCGGTAATCATACCATGCAATTTTAGGAAACACCTGTTTAGGCTGCATTTCCGCATCCCCCGCCACCGCTCCGGCATTGTCCTGCTCTCGGTCTCCCTACGTTACGAAGGCAAGCTCCCAAAGCTTTGCCGACAGGACAGACTATGTGTGCAGGCGCTGGGTAGTGATGCAGGTCCTGTGATGACGCGGCCAGCTGGAGCGCATACACAAATCTTTTACCGGCAATGTATCCATTTGTGTTTTTATTGGGGACTGTACCACAAGAGCAGAGGGGGAGACAAGGTCATTTCTACCAAAATAAATACACTAAATGAGAAAAGGCTACAACCCGTTTTCCCTCCTGCTTGATGCACACAGCCCCCTGCCTCCCCGACTATAAAAAAAACTTTCACTAGGATTCGTCTCTGGTACACTTTAAGGTGTATAGTTAAGTGCACCACCAGCATTTTTAAAGTGGACCTGAACTCAAAACGTCCTCCTCTCTGCTCTAACATATGCAAAAGCATTTCTTTCTTTGTTACAGCTGATACAAATCCTAAAATAAAAATGCACAGTTTCTACTTCCTGATTCATGGAAGCAGACATATTAATCTGCTGTGCTTTCAAATTGCCTTATCTGCCCTCTCTGCCATAGTCAGTCATGTGACACAGGGGAGAGAGCAGATTACAATTTGTGATTAGACACAAATGAGTGGGAATTACACAAGCTAAACTCTCTAAATACACGCAGAGTGCATTTATCTATGCATTTCTTCAGACCTGTGCAAGAGTTCAGATCCACTTTAAAGGAGTCCATACACCTAACGATTTTCCCGCCAATATACGGCCGATTCGATCACAGTGAGCGAATCGTCTGTGAAATCGCTGCGCACACCGCTGACAGAAGGTTCGATTTCCGTCCGAAATCGATCGTTCCCGTCGATTCCCGACGATCTGTCCGTGCGGAAGATTTTTGTCGATCGCCGGCGGGTCGGGAGTGCGTCGATAGCGGCGGTCGAATGCCCGACGACCAACGCAATACAGCGGGTATACATTACCTGTTCCAGCCGGCGTTAGTCCCCGCCGTCAGTGCTGTCTTCTCCGCTCTGGTCTCCGGCATGCTCTACTGTTTAAACTTCCTGCCGGGCAGGAGTGAAGCATGCCGGAGACGACACCAGAGCGGAGAAAACAGCAGTGACAGCGGGGACTCGCACCGGTGGAGCAGGTAATTTATGCGGGGGGGTTGGGGGGGTGGCTGGAAGGGAGCAGCAGCGCAGCGCCACAGATTGTGAATGGTTTCAGGCTGAAATCGGGACAAACAATCTGTTTGCAGTAAAGGTGGCCATACGATCCCTCTCTGATCAGATTCGATCAGAGAGGGATCTATCTGTTGGTCGAATCTGATGGCAAATCGACCAGTGTATGGCCACCTTAAAGAGAACCCGAGGTGTGTTTAAAGAATGTTATCTGCATACAGAGGCTGGATCTTCCTATACAGCCCAGCCTCTGTTGCTATCCCAAACCCCACTAAGGTCCCCCTGCACTCTGCAATCCCTCATAAATCACAGCCGTGCTGTGAGGCTGTGTTTACATCTGTAGTGTCAGTCTCAGCTGCTCCCCCGCCTCCTGCATAGCTCTGGTCCCTGCCCCCGTCCCTTCCCTCCAATCAGCAAGGAGGCAAGGGATGCAGGCGGGGACTGGAGTTCTGCAGGAGGCGGGGAGAGCAGCAGACTGACACTATAGAGATAAACACAGCCAGCTCTGACAAGCTGTTTGTCAGCAGCGTGGCTGTGATTTATGAGGGATTGCAGAGTGCAGGGGGACCTTAGGGGGTTTTGGGATAGCAACAGAGGCTGGGCTGTATAGGAAGATCCAGCCTCTGTATGTAGAGAATATTCTTCAAACCCACCTCGGGTTCTCTTTAAAAAGGCATTTTATTAACAAGTTTGAAAATATCACTTTGGAGAAAACTCAGGAGATAAAGTTAGTTGCATAGGGGCCCTTGTATCTGAGAATAAACCCTTATCAAAAATCAACATAGAAACATAAAAGCTTAAAAACCTCTCTACTTACGTAGTCGTCACATTTAGCCTCCCAGAGGGTAATTAGGTCTTTCAGCTTCTCAATGGCGCTGTCCTTTTCTTGGATCATGTCCACAAACTGATCAATTTGTTGTCTCTGAGTTGCCAGTTTCTTCAATAAAATATGAACATATTGAATATTTTTTGTAAAACAACAAAAAAACAAACAAATGTCTGGAAGGAGATACAAACAGCTTACCTTTTCAGTTTCTTCCAGCTGAAGACATGTTTTTGCACATTTCTCAATCTGATTATTCAAGTCTAAAACCAGAGATCAAAAATATACAAACAAGGTGAGATATTTTTATTCTCCTTTTGCACCAAACAAGAGCTGCTTTAAAGTGAATTTGGTTTCAGTCTCGCCATCATCCCTGTGGTGAGCAGCAGCAGATCGCCAGGCAGTTAGTGCTTCCAAATAGAGGACTACAACCACAAAAGTGTCTGGAGTCATACCATGCCCCACCATCTGGCTGTACAGTATCCTGCAGTTAAAACTTTGTTCATACAAATGCATTCACAGAAATCAGTTGCATGTGAGTGTGCAATCATCCAGGCACCACTGCTATCCCTACAGCCAAGTTAAAATCCAGCGTATTGGTACAAAAGGATACATTATCTTGCATAGTCACCTACACCACACAGAGATACACCAGAATTCATATGTGTCCTAACAGGCTCTGTAACATGCATAGTGCAGACATACAAACATTAATTGCAACAATCCTTTCTCAAGATTAGGACCATATATCCCGACGTCCTCTCCTGGGACAGATAGTGCATCAAAGTAATCCCACAAGGGAGCTAACAAAATACAGTATATCCATGTACACCATGCAAGCCCCAGCATCAGGATATGCGCTCCTAAAATAAAAGATTACTTTTTCTAAGCCGATACACAGAACAGAGACTAAAAACTGCGGGATTCTTAAAAAAATAAAATCTTTAGGAGGAGGATAGATACAATTTTTTTTCCCCCTTGGGTTTTCTTTGAAATCATGCGGGAAGACAACCACATTCAGCGTCATGCCCACATCGGACATCCAGAGGCTGGATTGAAGCCAGAGAACAGGTATGCAAAGTGTGGCCATGTCACCCTAGCCACCCACATGGCTAAAAGCCCTCCATTTAAAAGCAGATTAATGGTCAAGTGGAACGATGACTACAGTCCTTTTCTTAGGACTACTGGCAACACAAAGAACTGGTAAAGACTCCTATTAGACCTACCGGTAATGGAGTTTCTAAGCGTATTCCGGGACAACAGGAGATCCGGTCCCTCCTCCGGATCTGGGGAAACCACAATCAAGAAGTATTAAAAGCTCCCGCCCTCCCTCATCCCTCAGTGCATTTAAAAGTAGAACCGACAAAAAAACCACCGGAAATGAAGAGAGAAATCTATACACCAACAAGTGCTCCATACTGACTCCCCCATAGAAAGGTGCCCTCTAGACAGGGCCTCGTTATAGGCGTTGTCCCGGAATACGCTTAGAAACTCCATTACCGGTAGGTCTAATAGGAGTCTTTCTCTAATCGTATTCCGGGACAACAGGAGAGATAGACAAGAAGTCTTTCAAACAAAAAGACCCACTTAGGGAGGGATCACTGCCTGGAGCACCTTTCTGCCAAACGACTGGTCTTGTTGAGACAACACATCCACTCTATAATGCTTGATAAACGTAGATGCCGTCGACCAGGTTGCTGCTTGACAGATCTGTTGTATTGTTGCCCCTGCTCTCTCCGCCCACGATGTAGATAAGGAACGTGTGTAGTGGGCTTTAATATCCTTCGGTATAGGACAATCACTACTCTGATAAGCCAAAATTATGGCATGCTTAATCCACCTAGCTATCGTCTGTTTCGATGCCTGCTGACCCTTAAGGCCCATACACACGTCGGATTTTTCTGAACGACGGGTCGTTTGAACGTCCCGTCGTTCAGTCGATCGCACGCGGAATCAGACGTGTGTACGGACTATCGTTCGCGTGATAAGACCGGGCGGATCGCTGGAAACCAGTCTTATCACCCAAACGATAGTCTGTACACACGTCGGATTTGACGTGCGAACGACTGAACGACGGAACGTTCAAACGACGGGTCGTTCAGAAAAATCCGACATGTGTATGGGCCTTTATTCTTGCCCGCAAACAGTATAAACAGATTACAGGATCTCCTAAATTCCCTAGATCTAGATAAATATACCAGAAGCGTACGTCTCACATCCAAACAGTGAAAATCCCTCTCCTTACTATTGGATGAATTGGTGCTGAAAGATGGCAAAATAATCTCCTGAGAGCGGTAAAACTCTGAAGAGACCTTAGGTAGATATACTGGGTCTAATCTTAATCGAACACTGTCGGGACATATAATTAAGAACGGATCCTTAATGGACAATGCTTGCAAGTCCCCTATTCTCCTTGCTGACGTGATAGCAATCAGGAAAGCCAATTTAAAGGAAAGTAGTTTGAGGTCGATCTCCTCAATTGGTTCAAAGGGTGGTCTCATAATGCTGTTTAGAACCAACGACAAATCCCATTGTGGAAAGATTTTCTGCTTAACAGGAGTCGATCTTTGAATGGCCTTAAAGAAATTCCTAACTAATTCCTCCTGAGCCAGATGTCTATCTAATAGAATAGACAGGGCCGAACACTGAACCTTCAAGGTGCTAGGCGCAAGGTTCATCTCCCAGCCATCCTGAAGAAAATCCAATACTGAACTAGTCAATTCCCTGTTTCTATTTTTAGTAGCACACCATGCCAGAAAAACCTTCCAGACCTTCCGATAAATTTTCTGAGTCACTGGCTTCCTACATCTCATAAGCGTCTCGATAACCTTCTCCGAGACACCCTTTTTCCTTAAAATTACCCTCTCAGGATCCAAGCTGCCAGTTTGAATAAGTGGGGTTTGGGATGTTTCAGGGGACCCTGCATCAGTAGGTCCTCTCGCCCTGGGAGAGGATACGGAGGTCTCTCCGATAATTTTAACAGGGTTGCGTACCATGGCCTCTTTGGCCACATAGGGGCAATCAGAATCATTCTTACTTTTTCTCTCTGAAGCTTTACCAGTACCTGAGGAATGAGAATCAGTGGAGGAAAGGCATAACAGACTGAAATGCCATGGGAGACTGAGTGCGTCCAATCCCAGAGACACTGGGCTCCTGAAAAGGGAGTAAAAACGACTCACCTTCGCATTGTCTGGGGAGGCAAAGAGATCTATGTCCAGAACTCCGAAGATCTCGGTTACCTCGGAAAAAAATCTGAATGGAGGCTCCATTCTGACTGATTTATTTGGTGACGGCTCAAAAAGTCCGCCTCCCGATTCAATACTCCTTTTACGTGGATAGCAGCTAAAGATAGAACCTTTAGCTCTACCCAATCGAAGATCTCTGAGGAAAGGGACATGAGATCTCTGGATCTTGTCCCCCCGTTTCGATAAATAAGCCACCGTCGTGACATTGTCGGAAAAAACTAACACGTGTCGGCCCTGTATCATTCCTTGGAATGACCTGAGAGCTTCCTGAACTGCCTACAGCTCTCTGAAATTGGACGACTTTCTCCTGACGACAGGATCCCAGGAGCCCTGTGCATGTTGTCCCAGAACTGTCGCACCCCAGCCCCATGAACTCGCATCTGAGAAGATCTGTATTGGGTTCTGCTGCCTCCACCATCTCCCCTGCTGTAGATTCTCCTGAATCAACCACCAGGATAGGCTTGTTCTCACCTGCTCCGGAATGATTGTCCGGAGGTCTAGAGAGGTCTGGGACCTGTCCCAGTTTGATAGAAGAAGATTCTGTAATTGTCTGGCGTGCGACTGAGCCCATATCACGGCCGGGATTGCGGCTGTAAATAGACCCAAAAGTCTCATGATCTGGCGAAGGGAACAATCCCTCAACGTCAGAAGCCTTTCTACCTCCATCTGAATCTTTAGAATCTTTTCCTGAGGCAGGAAAATCTTTTGCATCACAGAATCTATGCGATAACCCAAGAAGGTTATCTGCTGTGTTGGGGTTAAGGAAGACTTGGCATGATTTATAATCCACCCAACTCGAGTGAGAGATTGCATCACGATCTCCCTGTGAGCCAGTAAGAGCTCTCTTGACTGGGCAAACACAAGAAGATCGTCCAAATATGGCACAATTGAGATCTGTTGTAGTCTCAGCTCCATCACCTCTGCCAGAACTTTGGTGAAGATGCGTGGGGCTGATGCGATGCCGAAAGGCAGAGCCTGAAATTGAAAAATGGCGAATCCGGGAATGATCCCGGATCGCGAATCTCAAATATTTTTGATGGCCTGAAAAAAATCAGTATGTGCAGATACGCGTCCTGAAGATCTATTGAAATGAAAAATTCCTGTCCTTGAAGGAGAGCTCTCACGGAATAAATGCTCTCCATCCTGAATTTCTTGTAGTCCAAAAATGGATTCAGGGACTTCATGAATCTGAAGTCCCCGTTTGCCTTTTTTACCAAAAACACGTGGGAATAATAACCCTGGAACTCCTCTGACCGAGGGACCTGGATTATTACCCTTTTCTCCAAAAACTTGTGGATCTCTGATTCTAGGCCCAGAGCCTTCTCTGGATCCCTCGGAATCTGATTCTCAAAAATTCTGTGGGGGGGGGGGGGGGGGGGGGGGGGGGAGGACAAACAGAAAATTGAAGGCGGTAACCCCGCTTTATAACTTGCAACACAAAAGGATCGGAATTTAATTTCTCCCATTCCGACTGAAAAAAACCTTAGTCTGCCCCCCACTGGAAAGACGTCATTTGTCTTGACTGGAAGGTTTGGGGTTTCCCATAGTGAAACCCCCTCTTCCCCTTCCTCTCGGAAAGGACCACTTCCTCTGCACATTCCTATTTTTTACAGGCCAGGAAGAAGACTGTTCACTAGTTTGTTTTTTAGCCA
The DNA here is from genome assembly GCF_040937935.1 of Hyperolius riggenbachi. Lineage (NCBI taxonomy): Eukaryota > Metazoa > Chordata > Amphibia > Anura > Hyperoliidae > Hyperolius > Hyperolius riggenbachi. The sequence goes on from NC_090655.1 coordinate 75,834,893, forward strand.
CAAAAGGTCTCTTCCCCTTCAACATTCTCTTTTTATTTGGAAACTGCTTACCCCTCTCAGCCGACCGGGATAAGACTTTATCCAATTCGGCTCCAAAGAGAAGGTTCCCCTCAAAGGGTATGGAACATAACCTATTTTTTGAGGTTAAATCCCCCTCCCAGGTTTTCAGCCAAATAGCCCGCCTGGCCGAATTAATGAGCGCCGTAGTGCGCGCCGTAATTCTGACCATCTCCGTAATTGCATCCGCTAAAAAGGCTACTGCTCTTAGTACTACCGGTAAGGAAGCTGCATAATCTTTGGCAGGAGCTCCTTTCGAAATCTGAGAAATTAGGTTATCCATCCAAATCCTCAAATTTCGTGAAATACATGTGGCTGAAATCCCTGGTAGGAAGGCAAATGCTGCCGACTCCCAGGCTTTTTTTTAGAAGCCCCTCTACTCTTTTGTCCATAGGGTCTTTTAGAGTGCCTGCGTCCTCAAAGGATAAGTCAGAATCCTTCGAATATTTGGCTAGAGCCGAATCTAATTTAGGGCATTTGATCCATTTATCAATCTCCTCCTGAGCGAAGAGATACTTCCTCTTAGCTGATTTTGGTATAAACAAACGTCTTTCAGGGTCCTGCCATTGCGAACAAATAATCTCCTGTAAAGATTTGTGGATAGGGAATACTCACCCCACGGGCCTAGCTAAACCCGAATATACCAAATCCTGGGGGGTAGGCTCAGACACTGTTTCTTTAATCTGCTCCGTAGCATAAACAGCTTTGAGTAACTCAGAAGATTCATCTGGGGAGAACAAAAATCTAGGGTTTCGGACTAATTGCTCTGAGTCCGACTCCCCGGATTGAACTTGCTCCCCCTCCTCTAGAGAAATAATCTCTGACCTGTCTTCCCCCTCCTCCTCTAATTCTTCCTCCCCCTCTCCCGCCAAAACATCAGACATAGAGGAAGGATGGGACGGAGGCCCAGAAGGGCCCGGGAGGGAAACAGAGGAAGGACCAGGCCTAGATTCTGCTGGCGGAGGGATAAAAGACTCCTTAAATTTATCTAAAGTGTCCTGCATTTTAATGTTAACTGACTCCATAACCCCCTTTAAAATGCTGGCAGTCTCAGAGGCTATCAAGGCATCTATGCATGCTTGGCAAGCGTTTTTAGGGGCCTCAATAGGAATTTTCACACTACAGAATCCACAACGTTTGTACTTCTTTTCAGGAGCTGTAGCTGAAGTTTTAGGCTCAGATTTTGCCTATAACAGAGATAAAAAGACAATCCACTGAGTTTTAATTTGTTTCTAAAGGATCAGTATAAACCTCCTCCAATGGAGGACTCACCCCACCAGAAACTGCTGCCGCCGCTTTGGGCTGAGGCTGGCTGGAAGACTTTGTCCCCTGCTGTGTCTCCATGCTGCCTCGTATACACGGAAGACGCCAGCCGCTCTTTCTCTCTGGGTCTTCCGTTTTAGAGCCTCCCCTTCCGCCGCGTGTGACGTCAGCACGCCCTCCGAGATACTCCCCCTGCCGGCGTCTGACGTCAGGACTCCCGCAGGTACGCCTCCCGGAAGTCCGTGCGGCCAACAGATGCGCCCCGTATCACGCCTGGCGTTCTGTGCGAGAGGCCGGAGAGCAGCGCTGCACCATACTAAATCAAGCGCCCTCCTCCAACTGGAAGCCTAGGCCCCCCGAATCCCCTCTGGAAAACATCCAGGACCTGGCTTCCTTAGGCGAACCTCACCCTCTGGCAAGGTACAAAAAATAAAAAAATGGGAGCTGCTTCTTGACGGTGTTTCCTGGACTCCTATTAGACCTACCGGTAATGGAGTTTCTAAGCGTATTCCGGGACAACGCCTATAACCCGGCCCTGTCTAGAGGGCACCTTTCTATGGGGGAGTCAGTATGGAGCACTTGTTGGTGTATAGATTTCTCTCTTCATTTCCGGTGGTTTTTTTGTCGGTTCTACTTTTAAATGCACTGAGGGATGAGGGAGGGCGGGAGCTTTTAATACTTCTTGATTGTGGTTTCCCCAGATCCGGAGGAGGGACCGGATCTCCTGTTGTCCTGGAATACGATTAGAGAAAGTTTCCTTACAAACTCCTTTTTTCAAAGCAAACACTGTACAGTACATTGGGTGGTGAGGAGGGGCACTGCATCTGTAGAAGACTTGTAACAGACAGCCATATGATTTATTTGCAGCTAGAGGCGGTAGGAAAAAAGTTTGGAGACAGAATTGAACTCTGTAGGTTTCCTTGTAGAAGTGCAAATTCTCAATCTCCCTACAGTACCAGACTTCATTCACAATCTGCAGAAAGTAGATGGAAAGACTTATTCGCCTTCCTCTGGATCAATTTATGTGAGGGTTCAGGCCTAGTATTATACCATACTTTCTGGTTGACCTCAAGGGATGCATGTATTTTTTCAACCCATATAACTATGTAACTAAAACACCAACATTCAGACCAATAAGACTTATCATACAAAACCAGCATGAGGAACAGGCACTCTTCACCTAACCACAGCATTTGTACACATGAATGTCTCAGATGTCCCTACCCTCATATAGGTCCTTTATGAACTGTTAACAGCTTACCAGCAGATTTTGTTATCAGCTCTGCCTGCATTTTTGCCAGCTCAGATGTCAGTTCCTGCACCTTACTCTTCAGCTCAGTTATGGTTGCAGGCTCATCAGAGATAGCTGAAATATGATGACGAGCCTCCACCGCCTGCTGTTTGATGGTTGCCAGGTCAGTTTCCATAGACGAGAAAAGCCCTTGAAGAGGCAAGTTGGGATCCTCCACCTAGCAAGGAAAAAACAGCATTCATTCCCCACAGGCTCTGTGAAAGCCATGTTTAATTCAGGTATAAAAATTGTACTGCTGGAAAAAAGCTTGAAGGTATGTTTAAATAGTGTTACTTTTAGAACCATTTTAAAGAAAACAAAGGACAAATAAGACTAAAAACTGAATTTGAAAATTATTATGCAGCTACACTTTAAGCGGACCCAAACTCTTGCACCGCACACAGTGAAAAGACCTTATTTATTTCACATATAGTTGCTAAAGAAATTTACTGTGCTGTGCCCGTGGCACTTGTTTATCCAGATCAAACTATCTAATTAGTTCTTATAAGCGGCTATGAATAGACTGTAGGAGCACCACTGCAGCCCTCTACCCATACAGTAAACACTGAGGCTTAACCCCTTCAGTGCTCCCAGCAAAGTGAAACCAAGTACTATACTTTATTACAATTCATGGAAATCCTAAAAAACAATCAAAAAAAAAAACAAACAAAAAAACTGAAGGAATTTGTTGTCTAAAGGTCCGTACACACGCCGGACTGGAGGCAACGACGGGTCCGTCGTCACCTCCCGCTGGGTGGGCGTTCCAACGACAGTCCGGCGTGTGTACGCACTGTCGGCGGACTGATACGGCTGCTTCTGAGCGAGCCACCCGGCGGATCGCTCAGAAACAGCCGTATCAGTCCGCCGACAGTGCGAACACACACCACACTGTCGTTGGAACGCCCACCCAGCGGGAGGTGACGACGGACCCGTCGTTGCCTCCAGTCCGGCGTGTGTACGGACCTTAAGGCTTCATGCTGTGGCTTATCTTTTAGAGCACAAAGGGAATTCTGTACTTCGTTCCACTTTCAGCAGTGATGGTTTAAAGTGTACACGCAGTCACAGAAATCAGATACTGCAAAATTTGGCATGGTCAGGCTAAGATCCATTAGCATGTTATTAGTAAGGAATTGTAGAATTATCCTTCAATTGTCTGAAAAGTGCAGCAGATCTCCTACACTATTGTTCTGACTTTGCTGGTGAATGAGTTGCTCGCACATCTCAGAACACATGAGTGTGTGGTCTGATCAACTGATATGCAAGGCTCTGATTGGATGGTTATGATCATATGTGCCTTTAGCTTTCTGTGTAGGCTAATGCACAAAGTAATCACAGCAAATCAGAGCCTTAAATCTATCACCTTAACAAAACAATCATGTAACGTTCCAAGAGTTCTGCTAGACACCAGCAACTTTATTGAAAGATTAAGTCAGAATTTCTCTCTCCCCTCTTTAGGTTTGTTATGAATGGAGGAGAAGGACGAGCCTGAGCTGTTTACCTTCCCTTAAATGGCCAAATAGTAAGCAAGTAAGTGGCCCATACGGCGGGAGGTAGCAATTATGTACACTCCCACCAAGCCGATACAAATGGATTTCGGAGAACATTTTGAGGTCTTCAAAAAGGTCAACAATTATTTCAATGTTAACAAGTGGATGCTGGGAAGCATAAAAAACTGGTGAAACTGTCCATACCCTTTAAAGCAGAGGTGGACAAAGTGAACATTGAATTCAGGAGCCGATGCAATCCAGGAGCCAGATGAACATTTTTAGCAGCTAGCTACTTAGATCATTACAAACTCAAGTTAGACACCATCCGTTTTTTTGTTTTTTTTTTAAAGGGAACCTGAAGTGATTTGGAGACTGACATTTTATTCCATCTTGTCGGGTATGTTCCGGGGGTCTGTGCACGGCAACTGTGATCTCCAGGACAACACCCAAAGAAGCTGAAGGATCCAGAGACTTCCCTTTTCAGAGACAAGTATCTTATTTTTTCCATTAAAGGACAAATGAAGCGAGAGTTACAGTGGTTTGCAAAAGTATTCAGGCCCCCTTGAAGTTTTCCACATTTTGTCACATTACTGCCACAAACATGAATCAATTTTATTGGAATTCCACGTGAAAGACCAATACAAAGTGGTGTACACGTGAGAAGTGGAAAGAAAATCATACATGATTCCAAACATTTTTAAAAAATCAATAACTGCAAAGTGGGGTGTGCATAATTATTCAGCCCCCTTTGGTCTGAGTGCAGTCAGTTGCCCATAGACATTGCCTGATGAGTGCTAATTACTAAATAGAGTGCACCTATGTGTAATCTAATGTCAGTTCAAATACAGCTTCTCTGTGACGGCCTTGGAGGTTGTCTAAGAGAATATTGGGAGCAACAACACCATGAAGTCCAAAGAACACACAAGACCGGTCAGGGATCAAGTTATTGAAAAATTTAAAGCAGGCTTAGGCTACAAAAAGATTTCCAAAGCCTTGAAAGCAGTATGGCACAACTGTAAACCTACCAAGACAAGGCCGTCCACCTATACTCACAGGCCGAACAAGGAGAGCGCTGATCAGAAATGCAGTCAAGAGGCCCATGGTGACTCTGGATGAGCTGCAGAGATCTACAGCACAGGTGGGGGAATCTGTCCATAGGACAACTATTAGTCGTGCACTGCACAAAGTTGGCCTTTATGGAAGAGTGTCAAGAAGAAAGCCATTGTTAACAGAAAAGCATAAGAAGTCTTGTTTCCAGTTTGCCACTAGCCATGTGGGGGACACAGCAAACATGTGGAAGAAGGTGCTCTGGTTAGATGAGATCAAATGGAACTTTTTTGCCAAAATGCAAAACGCTATGTGTGGTGGAGAACTAACACTGCACATCACTCTGAACACACCATTCCCACTGTCAAATATGGTGGTGGCAGCATCATGCTCTGGGGGTGCTTCTCTTCAGCAGGGACAGGGAAGCTGGTCAGAGTTGATGGGATGATGGATGGAGCCAAATACAGGGCAATCTTGAAAGAAAACCTCTTGGACTCTGCAAAAAAGACTTGAGACTGGGGCGGAGGTTCACCTTCCAGCAGGACAACGACCCTAAACATAAAGCCAGGGCAACAATGGAATGGTTTAAAACAAAACATATCCATGGGTTAGAATGGCCCAGTCAAAGTCCAGGTCTAAATCCAAATCAAGAATCTGAACAGCAGTTTTTAGATCTTGCCACAAACTCAGTCCATCTAATCTGACTGAGCTGGAGCTGTTTTGCAAAGAAGAATGGGCAAGGATTTCAGTCTCTAGATGTGCAAAGCTGGCAGAGACATATCCTAAAAGACTGGCAGCTGTAATTGCAGCAAAAGGTGGATCTACAAAGTATTGACCCAGGGGGCTGAATAATTACGAGCACCCCAACAGTAGTTATTTAAAAAAAAAAAATAGGTTTGGAATCATGTACGATTTTCGTTCCACTTCTCACGTGTACACCACTTTGCATTGGTCTTTCATGTGGAATTCCAATAAAATTGATTCAGGTTTGTGGCAGTAATGTGACAAAATGTGGAAAACTTCAAGGGAGCCGAATACTTTTGCAAACCACTGTATATGGAGGCTGCCATATTTATTCCCTTTTAAGCAAGAATAGTTGCCTGGCCATCCTGCCATATTTATTCCCTTTTAAGCAAGAATAGTTGCCTGGCCATCCTGCTGATCATCTGCCTCTAATACTTTTAGACATTGACCCTGAACAAGCATGCAGCAGATCAGGTGTTTGACATTGACAGATCTGACAAGATTAGCTGCATGCTTGTTTTTGGTGTTATTCAGATGCTACTGCAGCCAAATAGACCTGCAGGGCTGCCAGGCAACTGGAATTGTTTAAAAGGAAATAAATATGGCAGCCTCCCATCACTCTCACTTCAGCTGTCCTTAAAGTTATCCACGGGTAAACTTTAAGTATCTAACTTTTAACCTTTTATTCCTCACAGGACTTGCTTTAAAGAGGAGCTGTTAGGTATAGGGTCTCAGAGAAAATAAACACATATCAGTAGCTAAACATTGGCTGTACTTACATTACATATGCATTTCACTGTCCACGTTTGGATTTCACAGAATCTTTATATAGTATTTGCAGAGAATGATGCTCCTGACAGCTCATGGCAGGTTCCATGTTTGTCTGTCTCCTATGAAGCCAAATGTGTCGTCATGTCCTGCCTGCTTCCTGATGTTTCCACTCACAGAAAAGCTCATACTGAATAACAGTACTGTGCAGTGAATATTAATTAGCCATGTGGCTAGGAACAATAGCGGACTCCTGCAGTGTACTCTGACGGGAGTTTTTTCAGTGCTGTGGGCTGCTGCTTTTGTAACACGATCCCTGTAACTTATCACTAGCAGCCGAGGGGAGGGCCCCAGAATGCTTTGCTGTATGGTATGCGGCTCTCGGCTTGATAAGCACACATCAAAACTAAGAGAGATTTTTAACTGCAGTATTGCCTTTTTGGCTTCCTTCTAAACTGTTTAACACAGGAGAATAGAGGTTTAAATTAGCTTTTGCAGCCTGACAGTTACTCTTTAAGGTACTTAGCCCTTTCACATCACAAAACTACAAGTCATAACTGAAGTTACCACATATATACTATAAACCCATCCACTGATAAGCCTACCTTCCAACATTTCCCACAAAAACAGAAAAAAAAATCCCACACAAAATGTACCCCTAGCTCTGATTCTAAACCGTACCACTCTGCAGCTGGTCCATGCTTCTCATGCATGCTCTGCATGACATTAAACAATGTTGGTAATGCACCAAACTAGTTATTGTCAGGTCTACAAAAACTCATGGAGAAGCATGTGAACAGTTTTGTCAGGTGATCGATTTGCTGGCTATGATCATGTGCTAAAGCTGGATGTGACCACAGCAACCCAGAGCTTTGATTTGCAAACAAATCATATGCTTCTCCGAGTGAGCGCTGTGATCACAGCACAGGAGATTTGGGCGCAGCCGGCGCCACCATAGGCCATAATAGGAATTTTGGCTATAGGGGCGCACAGTCAGTAACTTCGGCGTCGTTAGAAGACGGAGATCTAAAACACTGCAATTCACCTTCCAGCAATAGCTGGAAGCCAAATTACATAATTCCCCACCATCCATGGCGGCCTGGAAGGGGAACAGTAATTAACACCCCAAGGACTTGTGCAGCAGCAGGATACGCCATATACCCGGCTGTATCCTGTGCCCAAGTCTCCTGGCGGCCAAGTCATATGTATGCTTCTCCAAGAGTTTTTCTAGACATGACCATCACTAACCCTGACAAGGTGGTGTCTATTTTGCGTGGTGGTTTCCTGTAGGAAAATCACCATGGGATGCCCAAGTAGCATTTGCAGATTGTGACGCCGACTGAACTCCGTATGAATAGAAGCAAACGCCACCATCGAAAACTACTATTGAAGATTCTGCATTACCTATCGTTTTCCTAGCAAAAATTAGTGATGGGAAAATGCTGGAGTTTAACACGTGAATTTAACCTAGTGGATTTATGAGCATTTTGAATCCCTTTACATCTCTAATACGTCTAGATATAAATGTTCTGTGTCTTGTACTATAGTGGGAGGGACCTATTCAATTAATACAACCTTTGGCTATACAGGACTTTTAGAGACTAACATTTGTATGCCTTGAAAACCAGTCAAGCTCCTGTCACCATGCATGGTTTAAAAAGGGATTTTATTGCCTTATTAAATTTAAACTGGCCTTAAAAGGGGCACTATGGCGAAAAATTGTAAAATTTATAATATGTGCAAACATACAGTAGACCGGGGGTGCCCAATAGGTCGATCGCGATCTACCGGTAGATCGCGACCGCCTATTTGGTAGATCGCGGCCTCTTGGCCGCGTCCCATCACAATTTGCGGCCGGCAGCTTTCCCATCATATTTTGCTGCCAGCCGCCGGCCAATAGGAAGCGGGGAAGAGAGAGGGGGCGCGGCTGAAGAGGCCATGACGCGACGTCATGGCTGGCTGGCGGCGCCGGGCACACGCGCACACGCTGGCTGCACAGGACGCAGGCTCCTACTGCGCATGCGGGGCTGCACAACGTGAGGGACTGCAGTAGCTGACGCTACACCGGAGCGCTCCGAGTCCGAGAGGGGAGACCATACATCGCCGCTGGAGAGAGGTAAGTGGTTGAGCACCCATCCTACCTATGTTAATGGCACCTATCCCTACCTACCTACCTACGCTAGAGGCACCTATCCCCACCTACCTACCTATGCCAAAGGGACCCACCCCTACCTACCTATGCTAAAGGGACCCATCCCCACCTACCTATGCTAAAGGGACCCATCCCCACCTACCTATGCTAAAGGGACCCATCCCCACCTACCTATGCTAAAGGGACCCATCCCCACCTACCTATGCTAAAGGGACCCATCCCCACCTACCTATGCTAAAGGGACCCATCCCCACCTACCTATGCTAAAGGGACCCATCCCCACCTACCTATACTAAAAAGGGACCTCTCCCTACCTACCTATGCTAAAGGCACCTATCCCTACCTACCTATGCTAAAGGCACCTATCCCTACCTACCTATGCTAAAGGGACCCATCCCCACCTACCTATGCTGAAGGTACCTATCCCCACCTACCTATGCTGAAGGTACCTATCCCCACCTACCTATGCTAAAGGCACCTGTACCCAGCTACCTTTGCTGAAGGAACCTATACTTAGCTACCTATACTGGAGGCACTTGTACCTGGGGGCTATTTGTGACGGGGGGGGGGGGGGGTCAGTTCTGTCAGATTTCTACTACCTACTGTAAGTGACAGCAACCTAGGAGAAAAGTAAATTATAGCTCATTTTACTCTGGGAAAAAAAAGGTACTTATTTTTACAGTATATGTTTGCACATATTTTAAATTTTACAGTTTTTCACCATAGCGCCCCTTTAACTGGGTTTCTAATGGTGCGTAACTGGGCAGCAGAGTGACGTAGTGGTTAGCACTTTTGCCTTGCAGTGCTGGGTCCCTAATTTGTATCCCAGCTAGAGTCCAATCTGCACAGAGTTTGTATGTTCTCCCCGTGTCTGTGTGGGTCTCCTCCGGGCACTCTATACATTTTCAGGATGTGGGAGGATACCAGGCAAGTTAATTAGCTTCCCATTATACTAGCCGTAGATTATGAAACATACATACACATGATTTTGGTAGGCAGATTGTGAGCCCCTCAGAGGAGCAGTTAAAGGGAATGTCTAGGATGAGAAAATCATTGCTTAAAAAAGTACCTGGCTATCAGCCGCTTGATCAGTGAAATTGACCCGGAAGTACTGTGGCCCCAGGAAGTCAATTTCAACCTTCCTTCATTGTATTACGCAGGCAGTCTTCCTTCTGAATTTGGGCAGCACCTGCACATTGAATCATATCGCAGACACAGACGCGTAAGGGCCACCCTCATTGCGTCATCCGCCCCCCCCCCCCCCCCCCCCCCCCGCTCCACCCGCACGCCTCCATAAGTTAGCAAAATTGGACTGCGCCTGCATGGGGTCAGACTTTTCCGGGTTCGGGGGACCAGACCTTGGAGGTCGGGTCCTGAAACTGAGCATACCGCGGCCGTTCGGGGACAATCTGAGCACTCTACTCAGATGTTAAATTCATTACCTATTGATAAAGGAAATATTTTACAATAAAGTCTTACCTTTAAGTGACTACACAATATACTCTGTACAGCGCTGCAGAAGATGTCAGCACTTATAAATACTAAATAATAACCAGTACCTGGGGAGTATTATCTGTTGTGGTGGATGGCTGGTTGGCATCCTCCTCTACATCCTTTTCTTCATTGGAACATTTCCTCACCAGCTCCTGAAAGATCTCCATTCTTTCATCACATCTTTCTTCCATTAATTCTTTTTCCTTTTGCAAGCGCTCACTATCAAAAGAAAGAGCAAAAGCAACAGAGAGGAATAAGAGACCAATCAGTGGTAATGACAGAAGATGGGACAATATTCTGGTATGTGCACTGCTAAGGTAACACTAACATGTTTATGTACTCCAGTATGGTTAAAAGGTCCTAACAATAAGACTGCTTGAGAACACAATATTCCCCAAAATTATTCAAAACTGGTGCACAGGTCCCTAAACTGCAGAGTTCACCCAGAGGTAATTTCCACAGGAAAAGGCTGGTTGAAAATTTCAAAAATTCCACAAAATGAACAACCGCCACTCAAAAACCTGTATTTCAAAAATGTTTATTAGTAGAAAAATAGCGTGACCTCCATGCCCCTAAAAATAAGACATGGGCAGCAACAACCAAGGCGTACTCCTGGAATCAAGCATACCAACACTCTCCTCACATTCACACTCAGATCCGGATGGGCCGATTCCTATCACGATGTGAGTGTAAACAAGCTTCAGAGAACGGACCCAAAGTGCTAAGGTCAATAGTCCATATTGGACTTCTTCATCTAAGCAGGGCAACCATAATCTTTCTTCATCAAATGTAAGGCCAGTCCCTGCATCACAGGTGTAATTACTTCTCTCATGTCCTGCGGTTTCAATAGAGTGCTCCCCCTCCTATGGGCAAACTTATTCAGCACAGTCCATGTACTTCCTTATGAAATCCGCATCAGCGGGCATCATAGGAGTCATATTACCTTGATCTCGCCGGAAATCCGTGCAAGCAGCCGCAGCGTCCCGCGACTAACAGGTACCTGTATAGAGTCGGCTCGCTCACTGCCGCCAGGCTCTCCACTTGGGCATTGGATATGCAGGCGTACCAGGATGGGCCATCGCATAATCACACTGAGGAAGCCCACGTTTTAGTGGGCGTAACTAATGTGGGTGGGGCTTGAAGATGTCGGGCCAGAGAAGTAGCCTAGAACGCCTGCATATCCAATGCCCAAGCGGAGAGCCTGGCGGCAGACTCGATACAGGTACCTGTTAGTCGCCAGACGCTGTGGCTGCTTGCACGGATTTCCGCCGAGAGCAAGGTAATATTACCGGGACTCAGCAGAAGATCCAGGTGGTGGAGGAGGACAGCGAGGGACTGGTTAGCCTAAAGGGGGCTGGAGGAAGCCCCAGGTATGTATGAAAAAACCTTTTCATCCGTCTCAGGTACCCTTTAATTCGTAGTCACCAAACCAAATTTTACCATATCAAATTTGATTTCATGAGCAAAGGGAGTGCATAAATTTGCATAAACCAGCATCAATGCAGAATTATTTCCATCTCATTGACCATCTCTAAAGCCTGATGTCTAGCTGTGTCACAAATATTCTTATACAATCAGATATGTATATCTGATTTCAGTATAGTTTACAATGTATATCTGAAAAATACAGGGACTGCTTTATTGAAGCAGCACAAGTAATTATTTTTTTGATTGGTTTACTTCATTTTGTGGACTAAGCACAGCTATTACTGTGTATATAAATTATTTATGACGACTATTATCTGAGAAATAGAAAATATGATAACATGTTCTATTTTAATTACAGGTTACATTCATTAGGAGTTGGAGTCTGCATTTTTTCCCGACTCCTTCTCCAGGTACCCAAAAATTGCTCCGCCTCCACAGCCCTGGATTGCACATGAGTGATGTGATTTTATAAAAATCTCTCCATAGCATTAGCAAGAGCTTTTTCAAATCACTAGTGCTTCGAAAAGGCTGCTAGTGGGTTTAAGCCCTTAAAGCATGCTATTCCCATTAGTTGAGGCCGGTTTTCAATATTTACCTGAAGTCATTTTCACGCTCCATAAAGTGCTGAGTAAACTCTCTTGCTACCTCTTCCCGGATTTTAAGTTCCATTAGAAGTTTATCTTTTTTCTCATTAACCAGCTTGGTTTTAAGATCTTCTACAAGTTCCAACAGTTTCTGGGACAAAATCGAGAAAAACAATGCTGTAAAAAATTGCCCAGATCAACAAATATCAGTCATATTTTAAAAAGTGTACCCGAGTCGAATGCCATTCTACAAATGGGCACAGAGGCATGGTCCTTGCTCAGTGACCTACCGCTGTATCCTCTTTGTACTGCTCTCTTGTTCCCCCTTTCCTCTGCTGTGCCCCCCTGAAATTGCTGACAAGAAGCTTGTCAGCATCATAATAGGGTAAAGGGCGTCCTTTGCAAGAAAGGCACTCCTACAGAACGCCCACTTTGGAGTTAGGAACGGCCCTTCTCCACCCCCTCCCTTCCGAGCCGTGCCCGGCTCTCCACCTCTTTCCCAACCCTGCGTGTCACAGCCCAGCTCTCTAGGACAGCTCTGTGAGAGCGGAGATGCTGTAACATCATGACCTCTGGGGTTTCCGGCCATCTTGGAAAAAAAATTCCCTGCGACTCAGCAGACGAACGGAGTATGGTGGGAAGCCAAGGAGCTGAACGTTTGACTTTCTTTTGGACGTTTCTTTCCATCTTAGGTTCTCTTTAAAGCTAATTTAAAGAAAACCTGTAACAAAAAAAAACCTCCCCTGGGGTGTGCTCACCTCGGGTGGGGGAAGCCTCTGGATTCTATTGAGGCTTCCCCCGTCCTCCTCTGTCCCACGGCAGTGGCGATAAAGCTACCCGAACAGCAGGGATGTAAAGATTTACCTTCTCGGCTCCAGCGCAGTATCGGCTCTCCGCCTCGGAGATAGGCGGAAATAGCCGATCGTGTCGGGCCGCTCTACTGCGCAGGCACAAGTCTCCTGCGCAGTAGAGCGGACCTGACAGAGATTGGCTATTTTCGCCTATCTCTGAGGTGGAGAGCCGCAACAGCGCCCCTGCTGAAGCCAGGAAGGTAAATAAATCAGCGCTTGTCAGCCTGGTCGAGGGAGGATTCCGGGACACTTCGGGGGAGCCAGCGTTGGATTACCTGCAGCTACAGGGGAGGGAGAAGCCTCATTGGGACCCAGAGGCTTCCCCCTCTCGAGGTGAGTACCCCCCAGGGGAATTTTTTTTTTGTTAGAGTCTCTTTAAAGCGGAACTGTAGAGTGAAAATAAACACATTGTTTCACTTACCTTGGGCTTCTCCAAGCCCCCAGCAGCTGTCCTGTCCCGCGCCGGTCCTGTCTGAGCCTCTATTCTCCCGCCGCCGCTCCATCCCGTACCTCGACTTGTAAGTCGATGCCAGCGCAGCCCTGCCAAGCGTATCCTTTCTTTGCGGTTACCCTCTGCAATAGCGGGGAACATGAAGAAAGGATGTGTGGCCAGAGCCGCGCAGGCGCAGTGGTCCGGCGGCGAAACCGAAAGTAGCTGGCGGCGGGAGAACGGAGGCTCAGGCAGGACCGGCGTGGGACAGGACGGCTGCTGGGGGCTTGGGGGAAGCCCCAGGTAAGTGAAACAATGTGTTTATTTTCACTCTACAGTTCCGCTTTAACATCAGTTCTAAGACTGCACATTATAACAAGACTTAGCATGAAGCCACCGCCAAAGTGCCTGAACTTTTCCCACCTTTTCATTAAACTAAACTATTTAAAAATTGTAACCATGAGGAGCTCTAAAGGAAAGTAACACAGAAGGAAGGGATGGAAAGACCAAAAACAGGTACCAAAACACCCTGGCCAGGATTGTTAGATATAGAAGCTAAAAATCATAGCAGTGTTCCTGAGAATTTAAAATGTAAATTAAATACAGGTATCATGCAATTCTGGCGGTCACCGATAACCTTATGGTGGCCATACATGGTACAATAAAAACGTTCGATTATCCCGTTTATTCGATCTAAATGATCGAATCGAATGAAAGTTGAAAATATTTTTTTTTCGATCAAGAAATGGCCATTTTTAGTCCTCTGTCCATGGATCAGGCTCACTCATATAGAAGATACTCTAGAGCCATTATTCAATTCACTTTTACTCCTAGGAGATTGTTTTTCAATTGCAATGCTGAAAAGTTATTCTAAATAGAAGGTGAAAAAGTACCAAAAAGAAGCACTGTCAAAATGGAGTATTTTCTTGTTTGCTGGTGCCTTCGAAGGCATTTTATTGATAAGGTGTAAAAACAACACGTAGGAGAAAATGTGAATTGAGGTACCTTTCCTGGAGTCTCAACTTTTTATTTTCAGTTTAAAGTGGACCTGAACTCAGAACGTGCTCTCTGCTCTAAAAGATACACAACAGCTGCGCTAAGATCATAGTTCCCAAAAAACATGTATTTGTTACAGCTGATACAAATACAAATAAATACTTCCTGATTCATGGAAGCTGACATATGGTTAACCTCCTGTGCTTTTAAATGCTTATATGCCATCTCTGCCATGGCAGTCATGTAACACAGGAAAGAGATCAAACTACAACAACTTGTGATTAAACACAAATGAGAGGGAATTAAACATACAGGGTAACACTTCTCTATGTTTTCCTTATGTCCTGTGCAAGAGTTCCGGTCCACTTAAAGGGCTGAATTTCTAAGACCGAATTCTAAACAGCAGCCATGTCAGTGTGATATAGAATCTGCTACATTCAGCTGAAAAACAGAATAATAGCTGTTTGAATTTGTCAGTCCACTCCTGTTGTCAGGATTGTTTTCTCAGGCAGTGTTTTGGCTTCGGTTTCCTTTTCAGTGGTTGGGCAGAATTTGACTGCCTCATTTGCATAGATAAAAGCACAGTTTTAATGCTTACAATGAAAAAAAAAATAAGTGGGAACTTATGCTGGGAATACACAATAAGTTTGTTCGGCAGATTTACTGGGCAATCGATTTCCATTCACCTCTATGAGAGAGTCGATCAGAAAAAAACGATCAGATTGGACCTATCAAAAATTATCTATTGAGCCATCTATCTGCCAAAAAACCTCATGGTGTATTCCCAGCATTAGAACATTATTAGTAGGACTAGCATTATATGTACCCATGTTTATCTCATTGTGTCACCTGTCACTTAAAGAAACCCTGAACTGAAAATTCAAAGTCAAAATAAACACACACGCGTCATACTTACCTCCAGTGTAGTCTACTCAATCTTTTTCTCCTCCCCCGCGTCCGGTTTGTGCACTGTGATCAGTTCTCCGTCCATCATTTTGAAAATGGTTATTACCCCATAACAGCTTTCTGGTCTGCACATTGTTAAACTGTATTATCACCCACTTGATCCATAGAAAAACATGGACATTACCTGGCACATCCATTATCCTCTCAGCTATAACCGACAGCAAATAATGTCAGAAATGGAAGGGATCGTTGTCAGAAGAAAATGGTGAGCTTCTGAGAGGAACTGATGGCGAGGTAACTATGTAATGTTCATTTGAAATTACCTCGTGTTTATTTTAACAAATTTTACTCAGTTCAGGTTCCCTTTAAAGGGTACCTGTAGCCAGAACAAAAATAGGGAATTAAAAAAATAAAAAATAAAAAATCAGATACCTCAGTAGGAGGAAGCATCATCCCTGCGCTGGCACCCGCTTATACTCGCCATTATTCTCAAATATTGCTCACGGGTGCGGCTTCCTCCCTGTACGAGCACTGCCGCACAGCAATGCTGCAAAGTACGCCCCATGCCTGTGCAGTGACACAAAGCCACTTATGCGCGACTTTTTCCTCTGTGCACAAGCAGCTCCGTGCTACCACGCCGGCATGAAACCCACTGGTGCCTGCAGTTTTACTCACAGGGGGACGTGGCCGTGAAGATTAAGAAAGTCCAGGCTGGCAGTAAGGGGGTCGTGGAAGATCAGGAAAGCTTCTGAAGCATCCAGCATTACGATCTGAGAGGGAGCTATCCGTTGGCCACATCAACCAGTGTATGGCCAGCCTTACAAATCTAATATGCACACAGCTGTTTGAGTGTTTGCTCCTCATCAGTGTATGTTATACATTAATATGGATCTATGAGGTGGGACTTGAGCAGTCGAGTGTTAAACAGTACCCAGATAGCAAATGTACTAGCAGGGGCCTAACTACAAAAAACATGCCCCCCCCCCCCCCCAGCAAAACTTGAGGACCCTTAATGCTCACAACCCTTCCTTTGCCTCTTCTTGGTGATCCTCACAGCCTTGGAGCCCATCTTACAAGGCTCGTAAATCAAGTGTGGCCATCGGGCTATTCCCACCCATAACATGTGTAGCCACAAGAACACCTGATGTGGAGTATCAGAGAAAGGGAAGGTTAGTATAGCTGGTGCTGTCCTGCAGTTACATGGGCTGCTCCCTACCTCATATGCCTCTTTCTTGATGATAATCTCCTCCTCCTCACAGTCTTCATAGTCTTGCTCCTCTAGATTGGTGCAGTCAAGACACTCTTCATCCTCAGAGCACTCCCCATCATCCTCCTCCACCTCCTCACCACCATCAAAGACGCTCTCCAAGTCCGTATCCCACTGTACTGTTGCTCGTCTTCTTGAAAGCCACATTTTGTTGTCTGCATTATTGATTATGAAGGAAACCTCTCTTGCGCTCTTTTGCTGACTGATATCTGCAGTTTGACTAGTATCCAGTATCAGAACCTGTCAAGAGAAACATGCTTATTAGGCAAAATATCAAAGTATATAGGTAAAGTCCAATTCATTTGTTTTCTTTTTTGTTAGACGTTTCAGTTTGTTCTGAAGCTTATCACTTACATGCAGCAGATGTGTTTTGAACTCTAATTGCAGTTAAGAAGACTGAACAAAACCCGGACCAGAGTTTTTTTTTTCTACAAGATTCAGTGTGTTTGGTGAAGAAAAGTGTAGTCTATGCTTCTACAGAGCTGCTCACAATGATACAGTATTTGAATGAATTTGATGATCTAAACATCCAATGGTCTCTCCTAGCAATGATGTACTCTGAAGCAATGATGTACTCTGAGCTGGAGGACTATGGGGGGGGGGGGGGCTGTCTAATCTAATAAAAGGTGAACAGGTTGCTACCTGTTGCCTTGCTATGAATTGCTGCCAATGTGATTGGCTCACAGCGATGAAATTGGCTCCTGACCGTCTCACGGAGCTGTGCTGTCATAGTGATGGCAGGGCGAGTGGGCTGCAGCGACAGGAAAGCGGTGTGATAGTACCATGCAGCGTGAACATTGAAATCTACACCCCGCAGGGATAACAGGTCCCAAACAGGGCGCAGATTTCAGGTAGCCCAGTAGGGAAGCATTTAACCACTCTCCCCACCACTACAGTATATCTACGTCAGCTGTGGCACCCTCCAAGCCACAGCGACGTAGATATACTGACCTGGCTGCAGCCCTGTTGTGCACGGTCAGGTGCGCTTCAGAGCGCACCCTCCGGCACTGTCAGCTGCAATACTAATTGGTGGAAGGGAACATGTTCCCTTTTGGCCAATTAGTCCACCCCCCTCCCATGAATGATCGCTGCAGTAGTGAACTGCAGCGATCCTTGATCTGTCCCCCTCGGCGCACAAATAGTTAAAAAAAATCATCCAGCAAGCAGCCTCACTCACCTACCTCGTTCCTGCGACGATCCTGAAGCCTGATCCTCCGATCACCGCTCTGCATTCAGCCGCGTATTGCCGGTGACCCGGGTCCCGGCTTGATGACGTCATCAAGCCGGGACCCGGGTTACCGGCAATATGCGGCTGACTGCAGAGCGGAGAACAGAGGATCGGGCTTCAGGACAGTCGCAGGAACGAGGAAGGTGAGTGAGGCTGCTTGCTGGATGATTTTTTTTAGGATTTCTGCATGGAGGGGGCCATCTGGCTATCGATCCTGGGGGGTGAGGGTAGCATAAATAAAAGGGGGGTTACATATTTGTTAGGGGGCATCTAATTGACTAAGGGGAGGGGGGGGGGGGGTTTCCTAATTTGGTGCATCTGGGCAACTGGGAGGGCAGTAATCATATACTGGGGGCACATTTGGCTATAATGGGGGGCAGCACTAATCCTGGGGGTACATCTGGCCATAATGGGGTTAATCCTGATCTGGGGACACATATGGCTATAAAGAGGGGCACTATTCCTGGGGGTGCGTCTGTCAATCTATTCTGGGGCTGTCAAACGCAGGGGACACATGTGGCTATGCTAGGGGGGCTGATATTGGGGACACATCTGACTATACTGGGGAGGCGGTGATACTGGGGACACATCTGGATATCTATGCTGGGGCGACTAACTGGCGGCACAGTTTTTATGTCAATCGCACTTTTTATTTCCAAACAGGAATTGGTCAAAATTGAGAAACAATGCATTTTAAAAAAAAAATTTCCCACTTTTTCCCATTAAAATGCATAGAGAGGAACACTTTACTTTGTACCAAATACCCCCAATGAAAGCTTAGTTTGTCTTGAAAAAAAAACGATATATAGATAATTTAAGTGGCACGAGTACAGATGAAGTTATTGCTGATTAAAAAGGGACACCGTTAAAGTGTCAAAACTGCTCTGGTCAATAAGGGGAAAACAAGGTCTGGATGCTAAGTGGTTAATATAAAGATCCATCTGAAAAGTCTGATTAACCTCCTGAGCGGTATGGACGAGCTCAGCTCGTCCATCACCGCCGGAGGCTGCCGCTCAGGCCCTGCTGGGCCGATTTTTATCAAATAAAGTGCAGCACACGCAGCCGGCACTTTGCCAGCCGCGTGTGCTGCCTGATCGCCGCCGCTCTGCGGCGATTCGCCGCGAGCAGCGGCGAAAGAGGGCCCCCCTAGCCGCCTGAGCCCTGCGCAGCCGGAACAAAAAGTTCCGGCCAGCGCTAAGGGCTGGATCGGAGGCGGCTGACGTCAGGACGTCGGCTGACGTCCATGACGTCACTCCGCTCGTCGCCATGGCGACGATCTAAGCAAAACAAGGAAGGCCGCTCATTGCGGCCTTCCTTGTTTATTATGGGCGCCGGAGGCGATCGGAAGAACGCCTCCGGAGCGCCCTCTAGTGGGCTTTCATGCAGCCAACTTTCAGTTGGCTGCATGAAATAGTTTTTTTTTAATTAAAAAAAAACCCTCCCGCAGCCTCCCTGGCGATCTCAATAGAACGCCAAGGAGGTTAAAGAGGAACGGTCTTGAAAATCTTAAAATGTAAAAACACATACAAACAAGAAGTACATTTCTCCCCGAGTAAAATGATGCAAACCCCCCCCCCCCCCCCAAAAAAAAACAACGCTGGGACAAAACAATTCTCCGCCCGCACCCTTCCACCTCCCGTGGCTCACTTAAGGAATTTGCCACTTAAAAGTCGCAAATCACTGCGCCGGCATAGCCCTTGTCCTCTCTCCCGCTATTTGCTACATTAAAGTCACAAATTCTGGAAGGGAGCTGTGGCGGGGGGCCGGAGCATAGTTTTGTACCGGCACAGGACTTCTCCGGGGAGGCTGTTAGAAGCCCCAGGTAAGTTCAAATTTATTTTTTTTTTTTATAGCCGTACAGTACTCATTCAAAATGCTTTGAAACTTATTTTTAATAGCTTTACAGTACCCCTTTTAGCTTTCAATCATTTAACAGCATTTTTTTCCTTTAAAGCACATCAAAAATAATTCCTAGTTTGAATTAGTCCGTGATATGTAAACTACAACAGTAAAAATAGAACGCCAACACAGAAAGAAGAGGTAACAAAGCATTTCAATCAAACGGGCTATAAAACTAATGCACAGAAACCCCTATTGCATTTCTCTGCAGAGGCTCCAGCATCACTTATTAGATAAGCATCAAGTTCATGGGCTGAAAACTAAGCCCTGTACTTACCTTCTGAGCAACTGCTGAGAACTTGAGGACATTTAGCGTCTCATCGTAAGCAGAGGCAGACTGACTGACATTTACGATCATGCACACTTTTCCTTTGCCACTGAAAAAGCTCTGAAGGTAGTGGGTAAGCTTGCTCTCTCGGAACGGCACATGCTGTTGGATCCTTGGAAGGAAAACAAAACAAAAACAAAAAAAAAAAAAAAAAAAAAAAAAAAAAAAAAAAAAAAAAAAAGGAAAAGGAAAAACTGGAGGTCAGTAAAAAGCCTCAAATAGTTCTAGCACTGAAAAAGGAAACTCAAGCCTAAAAGCATCCAGTCTTCCTAAAATGATTCAAATCATAAAAAGTTCCCATGACACTGGCATGGGATTACCTTTGCACAGTACTGGAAGGAGATATCATTGAGTACAGTGAAAAACTGAACACACAAGTGAGAGAGGAGAGCAAAGAAGACATTGGTGAGAGAGAGGGACATATGAGAGAGAAGCACAAGAGAGAACATGTAAGAGAGGCAAGCCACTGAACATAAAGGTGGAGAGAAAATGCATGAGAAAAAGACAGTTGACAGCAAATGTGAGAGAGGGGCATTTTATGGCAAACATAAGAAACCGTTAACGTTGGCCGTACATCTAGCGATTTTGATCGGCAATCCAATTAGATACATGTATTAAATCAATGGAAATCAGTGCTTTAACATATCAGCCCAATCAATTATTCCATTCTGGGCCAAAATACGTAAAAAATACTGCACATGCTGGAAAATATTGGCTGAAAGTAAAAGCTCTCGATATCACGCTTTGTAATTTTGTAAATTATCACCTGCCCTGCCTGCTGGCATGACTCCAGGCATCCAACCCTGACACCCCTGTTACCGCGTATGCCTGTACCACAGGCATCACAACCACCAAGAACCTGTACCACACAGTGCAGCACTTGTAACAGCAGAAGGCATCAGGAGTCGTGCCAGCAGGACAGAGAACTTCACTTTTGGGATGGGACAATTTACACTTGGGGGGTCCATGGTGCATCCATGGTGAAGAGGCATCTTGTGGATTATGCCTCCTTTGTACCTCTTGTATCTCCTTGTGTGCTCTGTCCCCCTCTATGCCCCTTTGTGTCCTCTATGCCCCTATGTGTTCCCCTCTGCATGGGCACAGTACTGGGAGTCCCCGACATTGCGACGGGTTGGAGGTTCATATTAGCAGGAGTTCACAAGTCAGGAGCTCCCTGCATTTGGACTATAAGATGCAGTGACTTTCCCCCCACTTTTGGAGAAGAAAAAGTGAGTCTTATAAATACAGTATTTTCCAAGAATGGTGCTTGGAATAAAAAAAAGCAATGTGTTCAGATATATAGTTATTTATTACAGTTTAACAAGCTGAAGAACACAACAAACCCAGTGAGTCTTGTTGCTCAATTTTCTTATTTCTGGTAACAACTTCACAGAGTAATAAAGTAAATGAAAATATGTTGACTTGTAAACTCATTAGACTTGCAATTAGGAAACTGCTCACTTGAGGCAAATAACAGCAGCAACAGTTGGAGAATGTTGGAGTGAATGGATGCCAAGTCGAGGATTGTGAACCTACTTTGACTGCTGGCTGTTCTTCAGAGCATTGATACACTTGCCAAGAATCAGTAAAGAAGTGTTTATGTTCCCACTCTCCTTGAGCCTTTCACCTTCATTCTGAGTTTTCGCACATCGTTCAGAGCCAGCCAAGTCGCAGAGCGCCAGTCTACATTAAAAAGGAAAAAAAACAAACAACTTTACATTTTTTGATACTCCAGCGAAAAAAATCAAATTTTTATTCAAATTAAAGCGGATTTCACGACAGAGGAAAGTACAGAGTATTTTCTTCCTTTAATGAGAGCACTATATATTGTAATACAGCATGTTCTTATTGAATATACCAACCAATTCAACGTAGAAAAGTGACAAGAAGCTACATTAGCAAAATCATTAAAGGACCACTATATAGAAAAACTGTAAAATTGTAAAATACAAGAAAATACATAAATAAAAATTACATTTCTCACAGAGTAAAATGTGCCATAACTTCTTTTTCTCCTATATTGCTGTCACTTAAAGCAAGTAGTCGAAATCTGACAGAACCGACAGGTTTTGGACCATTCCATCTCATGGGGGTGGGGGGAGGAGAGTCTCACGGTTTTCTTTATTTTCAAAATCGCTTAGTGAAAGGCAGTTGCTCAGTCCAACTGCCAGAAAAGTGTGCAAAACGGTAGGGGGTGGCCCACATGTTTGTACTGATCATTTCTAGGGAGTGCCTCTTTAACCAGTTCGTATCCTACCTACAGTATATTCACGTCATTGTAAGTGGCTCTTGAAAGCCACATGACGTGAATATAAGTCAGTTCCCTTTAATGAGCACAGTGCGCTTGCAATTTAGTATCCCCCCCCCCCTCCTCCTTCCCCCATGCTGCGATCGGGCAGCATGGAGGATTAGCATGTAAACATACCTCACCTCGTTCCAGCGCGATCAGCTTCCCCTCCGTGCATCACCGCTGCCTGTGTCATTATGCCGAACGGATCGGGTCCCGGCTTGATGACGTCATCAAGCCGGGACCCGATCCGTTCGGCATAATGACACAGGCAGCGGTGATGCACGGAGGGGAGGCTGATCGCGCTGGAACGAGGTGAGGTATGTTGTTTACATGCTAATCCTCCATGCTGCTTGCCCGATCGCAGCATGGAGGTGAGGGGAGGGGGCATAATGGCTATCTGGGGGGTATTTAAGGGGGAGAGGGGGCAGGATAATTGCACACCTGGCCATCTATGGGGAGGGGGGCAAAGGGGCACACACTGATATCTATGGGGGCAAAGGGGCTCACCTGGCTATATATGGGGGGGGCACTGACAAAGGGACACATCTGATTATCGAGGGGGGGGGGGAATAAAGCGGCACACCTGGCGATCTATGGGGGTCAAGGGGGCACATATATCTTTTATACTGGGGAGGGGCTGATAAGGGGCACATCTGGCTATACTGGGGGGATAAAGGGGGACACCTGGCTATCCATGGGGAGGGGGGGGGGGGAGGTGGAAGAGAGGGTACATCTGAATACCTATTGGAGGGGAAAAACAAAAGGGAAAACCTGACTATCAATGGGGGTAGGGGGACAAAGGGGCGAGTCTGGCTAATAAAGGGTTACATCTGGGATTTTTATGGGGAGGGGCTAATAAGGGGCACATCTGGCTATAATGGGGGGGGGGGAAGGTAAAAGGGCACACCTGGCTATCTATGGGGGATGGGGGGAATAAGGGGGCACACCTGGCTATCTATGGGGGGGCGGAGGGTAATAAAGGGGCACATCTTGCTAACTACGGGGGTGGGAGCTAATAATTTGACGTAGCAGTTTAGATATGTATGCTGTGAGGGTATATTACGTTTATTTTGGCGAACACGGCTTGTAATTGCTTGTAAAGTACAAAGCAAAAAAATGGGAAAAATACACCTTTATTGACAAATATTATATTGTCGCCATACATTGTACTAGGAAGATAATTTAAATGTTGAAATAAACAGGACATATGGACTAATAAAATATGTGGGCTTGATCTACAGTAATACTTTTTATTTTTAAACGGTAATGCCTGAAAACTGAGAAATAATGATTTTAAATTTTTTTCTCCTTATTTCCTTTAAAATACTTTCAAAGTAAAATAATACTTAGCAAAAAGTACCACCCAGAGAAAGCCTAATTGGTGGCAAAAAAAACAAGGTATAGATCATTTATTTGTGATAAGTACTGCTAAAGTTATTGGCTAATGAATAGGAGACCTGTGAAATGTAGAAAATTGCTTGGGTTTTTTAGGGGGAAAACCCCAGGGTAGGGAACTGGTTAACCTGTTGCCGACCATGTCACGCCGACGGGCGCGGCAGCCCCAGGACCGTCTGCCGGCGTAAAGTCCAGGGGCTCTGCTTTGCAGGAGATCGCGCGCGCATCTGCTGCTTAGTGGGTGGAGCGGAGCATTCAGCCGCTTGGGAGAATGTTAGACGGCAAAACCGGCATCTAATTACATTGTACAGAGCTGCGATCTGCAGCAGCGCTGTACTGGGGACACACGGCTGTCCCCTCCTGAGGCACAGAAGTGATCGGCTGTCATAGGCTGAAGCCTGAAGCCTATGACAGCTGATCAAGTGGATTGGCTGGCGGGGGGGGGGGAGGTCACTAGTGTGCTGTGTTGTGTGGCCCTGCAGCTTGGCATTAAAGCTGCAGTGGTCAATTTTACATAAAATGGCCTGGTCATTAGGGGGTTTAACACTGTGGTCCTCAAGTGGTTAAAGACCAAATTAAATACTGAGAATCCCCCATGAGGAAATGAACTAACCAAAAACCTGTCAGTTCAGTCAGATTTCTACTACTGTAATTGATAGTAACAGAGAAATAAGAAAAGTGTTTCTTCCAGAGTAAAATAAGCTATAAATTACTCTGTGTTTGCATGTATTTTAAATTTTACAATATTTGCGATAGTAGTCCTTTTAGGTGCAACTGTCGGGCATAAAATCAAAAATCAATTCTTTGTTTTACCTGGTAAACAAGTAATAAGGATGCTAACCTGGCAATCCAAAAGGTAAACAAAAAAACACTCTTTTCTTCTCCATAAAAGATCTTATTTGGTACATCTGCTACACAAAGCAAGTTGCAGGGCATGCGGTTTTGTTTCCCCTCTTTACTTTCCCCTCAGACATAACTAATGCAGCCCGATTGATTGGCTGAAGCCTCTTTCCATCCCGTTTTCCCCTCCCACACCTCTGTTCCTCTCTGATTGGCCAATACTTATGCAGAGAAGCTGAGAAAAGCAGCTTCTGAAATAAAATCCGATCCATACAAATAAACCAGCTCTGCAGAGTCACATAATGACAATGCACTTTCTACTGTAGAGCAGGGTGGGAATGTCTGAAGACTGGGAGGAGGGCAGGCAATGATACAAAGACCACTGGTTGCTGTTGTGTATGGAAAGTGTTGTACAGCGCATTTACACACCACCCCAAAACAGTGCTTTACAACTTTTTTCTGGCATTTTCTTAACTTCCTGGTCACTGTACTTTGTGTGCAGGAATTGCTAAGGCCTGGTTCACATGGCTGGATGGTGGCAGCTTGTTTATCCAATGCTAAAAAATGTTCTGCTACCAAGCAGAAAGAGATAGGCATCACAATGGCCGATTCCCGAAATATTTCATGCCGATATAGATCGTGGGGCTTTGGTTGACCTGACAAATGTTGGTTTATCATCTGCTGAAAGAAATCCCTTTCATTACATCAATGGAAGAGGTTTCTAACCCCAAAAAACCCAGTTGACCCATTTGAGTGAGAATCAATGAAAGTGTCGTATCCATAGCAATAAAGGAAACACCGATTTAATCAACAAAAATAAAGTACATTAAAACAAAACAAAACAAAAAACCTCAAATTCTGTCATCTAAAACAAAGCTAATGCCACTATTCTGCCGGTGATTGCAAGCCACCATCTTCATAATAAAGATTAATTTCAAAGGAAAAATCAGTTTTACAGTACAACTGTTTTTTGTGCCTGTGCTGAGCCTGGTTTGCAAACAGTAATCAGAGCAATCTTGCTTGCATTTACAGGCTAAGCTACCAAATTCTAAAAAACAAACAAAAAAACAAACAAACAAACACAGGCATTGCCAGAGTTTTATAACAGTTGAGCAAAACAAAATCTACACATACAAGGAAGAGTTGTAGAAACATATACTTACTCACTGACTTTCACAACTCGAGGGACATCTGCATCTTCAATTTTTAACAGGCGAACAGTAAATATGCTGTGGCTGAAAAAGAACAGGAAAACCGAAACTATAATCACTCCAACTATTCACTGAACAGGACACTAGTGTCTGTACTGAACAGGGTTAAATAGCAATAGATCAGCAGTAACCCACAACGACTAACTACAATTAGTTGCTGTTGAGATTATTAAGGTAAAAGCAGTCCAGCCCTAGCTGTCTGGACACAATTATATCATACAATATTTAGTTTAAAATAGGTGAAGCCCCTTCATACACAAAAAGGGTACCAGTAGTTAAAGCTTGTTGGTCTGCACCAGGCAATATTCACTGGGTCTATTTCTTACAATGCTTCATCTCAATGATGAGGATTATGGGCAGAATGGTGGCGTAGTGGTCAGCACTCTCGGCTTGCAGAGTTGGGTCCCGGGTTCAAATCACAGCCAGGGCACGATCAGCACAGAGTTTGTATGTTCTCCTCGTGTCTGTGTGGGTTTCCTCCAAGCACTCAGATTTCCTCCCAAACCCCAAAAACAAAAAGTTAATTGGCTCCAGTCTAAAAACTGGCCCTAGAGTATGATAGGCATTAGATTGTGAGCCTCTCCCAGGGACGAGACTATAAATTCTGTACAGCGCTATATAAAAATACTAAGTAATAATAGCAGTTACCCAACCCTGTCCTCAAGGCCCAGCAGAAGTATGTTTTGCAAGGGAAAAAAAAAATAAAATAAATAAATCACTGGACGAATTAGTGTTTTGGGAGTGATCGCGATTAGCGGCTCTATACATTGCTTCTAAAATGCTGCATGCAGCACATTGGCAATTGAAGTAAATCACAAAGGCTGCAGTGAGAATGGTCCCATAGGGATATGGGAATGGTCCCATAGGGATACATCGTACATTGCTGCAATGCTTTGCTGGCAACTGATACAAATAACAAAGGCTGCAGTGAGAATGGTCCCATAGGGATACATCGTACATTGCTGCAATGCTTTGCTGGCAACTGATACAAATCACAAAGGCTGCAGTGAGAATGGTCCCATTGGGTTAAATCGTTACAACACTTTGCTGGCAATTTATAAATCACAGGCAAATCTGCAGTGAGGAGGACCCCATAGGGATACATAGTTATAATGCTTTGCTGATTTTGCTGTTCGCCAACAATCAGCAAAGTGCTGAAACGCTGCTGAGAAGCGCCCCAGTGTGAACCAGCCCTCAGGGCCTGAGCCCACTAACGCAGTTGAGTGCGCTTTTCAGCATCTGTAACATTGATGTGTTGCTGAAAAGCGGACACAACTGCGCACAACTGCGTTAGAGGACCCAGGCCCTCACAGATGGGGTAATCAGTGACTCAGAAGAGCTGGTTAACTAAATCTGGATTTCCACAGAATAACCACTGGTGGCCCTTGTGGGCGGGGTTGGGGAACACTGCATCACAGCACTGAACGTGTTTCAGCATAAATACCTATCAGACTACCAGAATGACCATGGTACGACAGTCATTTCAGGTGCCTCAGGGCCCTTAAACATGTATCCATCAATAACCACCATAGCAGAGTAGGGACAGCAGTGGATCCTGGATGAGTGATTTGCATGAGTGTGCAAAGGGTTAACCGATTTTTGCTATTCTATGCATTAAGTTGTGGACTGAGGGCTGCAGATAACCGCATGTGATAGGCAGTGGAAGAAGCCAGAGATCATGTCATGTTCTCTGAAGCATGTCTAGCCTGTTACATGGTGAAGTAAAAGGTCACTAGTTAGCCAAGATGTGCTTCTGACTTACACAACCTTTAGAAAGAACTGTCACAGAAGTCTGAATGTTAGCTGTGCTCATAAGCTGAAAAGCAGACAAAGACTATATTAACATAATCCAAACGTTAGAAGCTCAAAATAGAAAAAAGTAAGATTTGATCAGCATTGCGTTGGATTGTAGCGTTTTGCTTTTAAAGCAAACAATATATTAAAGAGGGACTCCAGTGAAAATTTAATAAAAAAGTGCTTTATTTTTACAATAATTATGTATAAATGATTTAGTCAGTGTTTGCCCATTGTAAAATCTTTTAAATACCTGATTTACATTCTGACATTTATAACATGGTGACATTTTTACTGCTGGCAGGTGATGTAGCTGCTGCATGCTTTTTCTGGCAGTTGGGAACAGCTGTAAACAGCTATTTCCCACAATGCAACAAGGTTCACAGACAGGAAACTGCCAGGAGTATCACGGTCCTCAGAGTTTCTTGTGGGAGGGGTTTCACCACAATATCAGTCATACAGCGCCCCCGATGGTCTGTTTGTGAAAAGGAATAGATTGCTCATGTAAAAAGGGGGTATCAGCTACTGATTGAGATAAAGTTCAATTCTTGATTGGAGTTTCTCTTTAAGTATCATTCGTGGATTCGATTATATTGAAAAATAGACCTGAAGTAATCCTCATGATTTATGCTTTACCAACAGTGTTTGGGCAAACAGAAAAGAATCAAGCAAAAAAGGTAGCATGGTGGCTTAGAGGATAGTACTCTGCACATACTTTGTAGGTTCTCCCTGTGTGTGGGTTTCCACCCACATCCCAAAAACATACTTATAAGTTAATTGGCTTTACCCTAAAATTGTCCCTAAACTATACTGCCAATAAAGGAATGACTGGGTCTCAAACTAGATTTGGACCAGTAAAGGCTAATTTATTGCATAAGTGCCAAACAACGACATTTCAGTCTGTGCGATCTTCCTCAAGTACAAACTTTTGTACTGTGGCAATTATGCAATAAATTGGCCTTCACTGGCCCAAATCCAGGTCGAGACCCAGCAGTTGGCTTGAAGCTACACTTTGTGGATTCGGGTGTTGGCTGGTTTGACTCCCAATACTGCAGAATTGGGGATGCAGCACTGAGGATTTTAACATTGCGTAAACCATATAACTATGGCAGGGATTAGATTGTGAGCCTCTCTGATGGGACAGTTTAGTGACAAAACTATATACTCTAAAGCAGTGTGGAATTTGTTGGCGCTATATACTATATATACACTATATAATCTGCATTTAATAGTGGTATATTTATGTACATATACATAATTTTGATGAGATCTCATGGGGAAAAAAGCAAAAACCAGTGGTCGAGGAGTAATGATAATTTTTCCATGTCAGTTTGGAGGCTGCCCATGGCACGATTCTATCCGTGATGCAGTTGACCAGTGAGTCTAGTGGTCCGTACACATGGCTTCTGAAACCCTTCCTGCTCAGCTAGTATTCCCTTACACGCATTAGTCTATGGTTCCTGCTGTGCTCCTGGTTTGCCTCGACTTCAAACAAGCGTCAAACAATCTGATTCTTATTGTCTGATCTACATATGCTTAAAGGGAACCAGAGATGAACGTTTCACACAAAATAAACATATCAGTTGATAGCTTGTAAAGAATAAATGCTCTACCTGATAATTTTGCCGCTCTGGTGTGCCTTTTTTAGTGTTTTTTATCCATTATTGCTCCAGGAAAAATCAAATATGGCCTCCAGCTCATATCCCTTCTCCTTCCGGGTTATATGAGTTGTTCTGGATGTGCTGTCTAGGCTATATGAGACTAGGCTGCTATCTAGGCTATATGAGAAAGGCTCATCTGTGTGCTTTCATTTTGGTATTATGTACTGCCTGTAGGAAGTGTCTCTCATAGGAATGAAACTGCAGTGATCAGTATCTATGCAGACAGAGCACACAGGGATCATATTACAGCCACAGAGCTTCTCTCTCAGCAGAGCAGCCCCTCCCAGTCATCACAGCTCTCAGTTTGCAAAGCATGAAATCTAAGCCAGGAGGGGGAAGGCTTGGGCTTGAAAACACTTCACAGAAGAGTGACTCAGCTATAATGATTCCAGGTCAAACCTCGACTGAATAGTCGGTGGATTCTTATCACAGCTGCTAATAGACTAATTAAGCAGATAACAATGAAACTAAAAGCAGGGTAGGTGTTTACTGTCATGTTCCCACTGATAAATGTAATAAAATACATGAGGGTGCTTCGTCTCTGGTTCTCTTTAAGATTTGCTGCCAATATGGCTCGTCTGAGCCTGATCTGTCTGCCTACCCTAACCCACCTTTCATACCTTCCATCTGCCTGATACTTTTAACCGCCTGCCTGTGCCTCCGTCTGTGAAGCAACTCTAGAGGCTGTGTTACTTCTTCCCAAAGTGGTGTTGGCCTATCACCTCATAAGGAGTGCTCTGGAGTAACCCAGGTGCCACCTAGATTTCTTGACTCGGGTAAACTGGCATTCATTTCAATTAGCAGCTGCCAGAAACAGTTGCATAACTGTCACTTTTTGAAACACAACAAGAGACTCACATCCCCAACTAGACTTGGCGCAAAATAGAAGAATAAAAACTTGGAGTCCAAGTACTACGGGTTGACTTAATGGTGAGCAAGGACATTAAAGCGGAACTGTAGATATAAAATAAACACATTGTTTCACTTACCTGGGGCTTCCCCAAGCCCCCAGCAGCTGTCCTGTCCCACTCAAGGAGTCTCCGTTCACCCGCCACCAGCTACTTTCGGCTTCGCCGCCGGACCACTGCGCCTGCACGGCTCTGGCCACGCGTATCCTTTCTTAGCTTTCCCCCGCTATTGCAGAGGGGAACGCGAAGAAAGGATACGCTTGGCCAGAGCCGCGCTGGCATCGACTTACAGGTCGAGGTACGGGACCGAGCGGCGGCGGGGGAACGGAGACCCGTTGAGGAGCGGCACCGGACAGGACAGCAGCTGGGGGCTTGGGGAAGCCCTAGGTAAGTGAAACAATGTGTTTATTTTATATCTACAGTTCCGCTTTAAGAGCTCCATGTGACAGAGTACAACACAGAACTTCATGGCCAGTTCACACGGATGGCGTCTCGTTTCATCGAAGGCAAATGCTTTGCTGCTACCGCCTAGGGGTATAGAATGTAGCTGCAAAAGCCACTGACACTAGTGACTGCAAGTAGATTCCAGGAAAACGCAATTGACTGCAGTGCTTGAGATATTGGCAAGATGAACTTTCCCATTCATCTCAACTAAAATGTGGTGGCTCCCAAGCGGTAAACTACAGGGACAATCACAGGCAGCCTCTGTCAGATCCACACGTTTCCTATATTACACCCTCCAGTCCACATCACACAGCAATTGTCCCTTTGCAAGTGGTACCACTTTTTAAAAGAAGAAAAAAAAAACAT
Source organism: Hyperolius riggenbachi (assembly GCF_040937935.1). Lineage (NCBI taxonomy): Eukaryota > Metazoa > Chordata > Amphibia > Anura > Hyperoliidae > Hyperolius > Hyperolius riggenbachi. The sequence continues at coordinate 75,866,022 of NC_090655.1, forward strand.
CAGTGATTGGAAGTTATTTACCTCCGACTGGATGAACTGTTTAGCTTGGTGAAAGCGATACTCTGGAACTTCTTTCCCAAAGCAAGAATCCTGCATGCTTCTTTTGCATCAGACACTTGTATCCACTGGACATCTGTAGATGACAAGGTGACTGAAAAATTAACCAGGATAACTTTGCATAGCTACTGTGTTTAGAAAATTGTTAAAGGATGCTTCATATAAAGAGGAAGAAAAAACAAACAAACAAAAAAAAAAAACCACAAACACACGCAATACGTATTTACTTTTAAAGTAGACCTAAACGGAGAACTCCTCTCAGCTAATACAAATCCTAAAATAAATCTGCAGTTTCTACTTCCTGATTAATGGAAGCGGACATCTTGTTTACAGCCTGTACTTTCAAATGGGCTTATCTGCCAAAGGCAGTCATGTGACACAGGGAAAAGATCAAATCACAACTTGAGATTAAACGCAAACATGGGGGAATTACACAGGCTAAAATCTTTAAAGTGACCCTCCGGACTAAAAATCGACTCAGCAGCACTGAAAAGGCCTGGTGTTTCTTTAACAGTATGACAGCATCAGAACTTTGTTTCTCTTATCCAAGCCTCATTTTTAGCTGCACAGAAGAAAACTGCCCGGGCTTTTTTCCCCTGATGCTGTGCAAAGCATGATGGGATTTCTGATGGTGTTGCTCTCGTTCTGCTGTTTTGGTGCAATTTTTTTTTTTTTTTTTCACATTTTGAATTTGACATTTGAAGCCTAGCGTGTGCAGCTGGGAGGGGTTATCAGGACACAGGACAGTTGGAACTGTGTCTCCTGCTCCTTGTCACCTCCTTTCAACCAAAAAGATGGCTGCCCCCATGACAAAGATGGCAGCCCCCATGAATCACAAACATTTGCCTGTTCTTTTAAAACAGGGTGGGTAAAAAATAATATATTACCTATCTATTCTAATTAACATAACTAATGTAACTTAATGACAGTATGTTTGTTTAGGCTGAAGTTCCCCTTTAAATACATAAAGAGTGCATTTCTGTTATGTTTTCCCTTGTGTCCTGTGCAAGAGATCAGGTCCACTTTAAAATAAACACATGCTCACCTTTGCAGCGATTGCAATTTGTAGTGGAAAGATGCCCTCAAATGTAAAGCACACAATGTTTGTGTGCTTGCAAAGTAAGGGGGGGGGGGGGGTTGTTGAGAGAGAGAGAGAGAGAAAAGGGAAAAGGTCTTGGAAACTAGAGTTTCCCTTACGAAAGGCTGGATAGTGTGTCTAGAAGAAAAACCGACTGGCCCTAGATACCGGCCAAAGCTGTTGCTGGGTCACCAGATTACGCATTTCATACCCAATTTTGCACTCAGAGGCAATCAGAGCATATACTTCAGAAAAGACAGATGAGGCACTAATCGTTGCAACAAGAATTACCTTTTAATCCACGGTGATAGATCACATCAGGGTACACAGTGGGGGTGAGAGAGGCCTCTCTCACCCCCACTGTGTACCCTGATGTGATCTATCACCGTAGATTAAAAGGTAATTCTTGTTGCAACGATTAGTGCCTCATCTGTCTTTTCTCAAGGAAAGGCTGGATAGAACTGGATCATCCACAAGGCAAATCTAGGCAGCTGAGGGCTTGGAACACGTCTAGGGGCCTGGTCCCATCAAATCTTACTAAAAAAAACCCAGGTGATCAAGGGTGGGCAAAAACTGCTGCTATCTTGCCTAGGGCACCGTTTCTGTCTCAGAAAAGGATTACGATGAAGCAGACAGGAGCTTACCTTTAACAAATGAAAATCCTTTAATATCCTGAGCAAGCTTGAGAGTTTTCCTTTTATAAAACTTGTCACCCAACACCGGGTCCAACAGGTCAAAAATGCACTCGTTATAAATCTCACAGAATGAAACCCATACTGAGAACTTAATGGAAGCATCAACATCAAGGCTGAACTCCTCACTTTCTTTTAACTGTTCTTCAAGTTCAGAAGTAACTCGAGAAGCGTTTGAGAGTCCTGTGAAAGAAGAAGAAGAAAACAAACAAAAAAAAAATTAATAAGATTGCAGATTTACATTGCAGGACTATGTCACACACACACAGATTAGTAACAGCCACACGACACCTTTATTCATCGGTTACTTTTAATCATGGCACACACATTGGATTAAACCCGGCCACGACAGCGAGTACGAGAGAAAATCACCAGCGGGAGACTTGGGCACAGGATACAGCCGATATACGGCTTACCCTGCTCCTGCACAAATCCCGGCGGCGTTCATTACTATTCCCCCCTCCAGGTCCACGTGGATGGTAGGGAATGATGTAATTCGGCTTCCAGCTATTGCTGGCGGCCGAATTACAGCGTATTAAAAGTAACCTCCTAAAAGTAACCTCCAAGCACATTATTGTCCTGCTCACTCCACCTGCATATGCACTGCCATGTGCAAAGCCTCATAACTCCTCCCACAGCAACAGATTGCATTGATGGCCTCTAGGCTAGCTGATGTGTCTATACAGCACTTTGCCCTGAACTGTCACTTTCTAGTGATGATTTGTAGTTTTTTCTACAGATTCAAAAAAAAACAAAAAAAAAAAACTCATACATGCCAAAATTTTTATTTATTTATTTATTATTATTTTTTTTAAAGGAACCTGGGGTGAGAAGTATACAGAGACTGACATTTTATTACCTTTTACCCAATGCAAGTTGCCTAGCTGCCCTCCTAATCTTGTGTCTCCAATACTATTAGCCACAGCCCTCGAACAAGAATGCAGATCAGATGCTCTGACTGAAGTCTGACTGGACTAGCTGCATGCTTGTTTCAGATTGATTCAGACACTACCAATGCCAGAAAGATCAACAGGACAGCCAGGCAACTGGTCTTGTTTACAAGGAAATAAATATGGCAGCCTCCATATCCCTTCCACGTCAGATTTCCTTTAACAAGCTGCATTACGCTGACAGCTCAGTGATTACTACTTTGAACCAATTCATTTGATTTTAGCAAGTCACTGGAAATACAAGTAACTGGGATATTATATCCAACTCAGCACATGCATTCTATTATTTCTAAGTCTGAAAGGATCTCCTAGGCCAGCTTTGTAGTGATCCACTTCCTGTGCAGCCTGTATACTATACAGAGCAAACAGCAGTGGAGTGTGCAGCAGTTCTCTTCATATTCCATGAGCAGCCTCTTGCACATGTAACATCCAGGTAGAATAGCTCTTTAACCCTTTCCCTGTCCCAATACAGTTTTGTTGTGCATGCTGCAGAGCTGCATTTTTTTTTTCTTCCTCCCAGTGTCTCTTCCACTAACCCTCTTCCACCACCAAGTGGCGCTGCAATGCTAACATCATCCTCTGGGTCCCGATCACATGTCATATGATGGGATTGGGACTCAGAAGGAGAAGTCGGCTTTGCAGGGCCGCGGGTGGAAGAAGAGGAGAGCTGATCCTGCGTCCTGAACTATGAACAGCCTCCCTGCGCCCGCTCTGCATGTACTGTGTAGGAGGCTGCCTGAGAATAGTCGGCTGAGTTATCCAAATAAAACCACTTGAGCAAAACCGGGAAAAAAGGATAAAGGACACCTGATGTAACTTATAAATGTTAAATACTTTCTACAATTGTCTGAGCCACATGCTTTTGCCCTCAATGTGAACTAGCATTAAAATAGACAGTCCATGGAAATCAATGGGCTCAATCACATCGAATGCTAATTTTGGAATGGGGAAAGGTAACTAGCAGCCCACTACAATCTTTTGATACTGTATACAATTTGCCATTTATTTTTCAACATTAAATGCTGAAGAAAAAAAAACAAACAAAAAAAACACGCTTTTTTCTGCAATTAAAACTAGCATGGGGAGAAAAAAAAATTACATTACAAAAAATAAAATGCATACAAAAAGTGCATGCACAGTTTCCTAGCATGTGTGGGCCCAGTACTCTCCCCAGACATTTTTTCCAGCCGGTTGGCATGAAAAAGTAGTTGGGTGGGGCAAGATGGGGGAATTCAGGGCTGGTGCAACTCTTCTTACAACAGAGGAGGATGATGAGGAGGAGGAGGAGAGCAGATGACATGCTCAACAAATTTAGCCGAGTGGAGCACCCAGCTAAAAGAGCATGGGGAGAACACTGGAGCCCAACCTACATCTATTTCTCTCAAATTGCATGACTGAAGCCAGAAGATAACAGAAATAAAAACAGTTCACTATGAAGAGAACAGAATAGTGATGACTGGAAGAATAGGTTTATCATTATTCAAATTTACAAAAAAAATATAAAAAAAGTGTGCCCAATTTGGGTACTTGCCACTGCAATCCCTCAGAGACTTCCCCCGCCGCCAACCTCCTTGCTGTTCAAATGCTGGGACCCCTTGCTCCCACGAGCCGCCCTGCGCTCGATCTCATAGGAGAGCAAGACCACAACAGTCGTGAGGAGTTGGTATAGGGTGTCCTAGCGCTGAAATGGCAAGACTGAGGGGGAATGGGAGAGGCCTCTGTAGGATCCATTCCAGAGGCTTCCCTCCACCGAGGCAAGCATCTATATTTTCAGCATAGCAACCAAACCCACAGGTTTGAGTTAACACAGTGAGACATGTGAAAATCTCTCAGCATTGTTATGTATCCCTTTTAAAACCCTGTACTCACCAAGTACCCCCTAGCATAGTAAACCTTATAAGTACCCCTTGACAAATCTATCGATCTATCTATCTTTTGTCATTTTCTAAAACTCTAAATTTGTTATTCTTGGTTAAGTTTATCAAGCCCGAGTACCCCCTGGAATCATCAGAAGTACCTCCTGGGGTACACGTACCTCCTAGTATTTAAAGGCAAGAGGTATAGACCACCCTACTTATTTCCTTTTAAGCAATACCAGTTGCCTGGCTCTCCTGCTTATCCTCTGCGGGCCCGTTTCCACTATCGCGGTTTCCGCAGAGTTTCCCCGCACATTAATCACACGGGGAAACTCTGCCATAGGGGATAACAGCACCGCGACTGAATTGCTTGCGGGAGAGTGCATGGCACGGCCCATGGGATTCGCCTGCGAAACCGCCCACCCACTCGGTGCCAGCGTGCGTCTGCGAGACGCACGCCGCACTAGAGAAAACGAGCCCTAATACTTTTAGCCATGGACCCTGACTGAACATATCCAGATCAGGTGTTTGACATTTCTGTCAAATCTGACAAGATTAGCTGCATGCCTGTTTGTGGTGTGATTCAGACACTACTCTAGCCAAATAGACCAGCAGGTTGCCAGGAGACTGCCATTGTTTAAAAGGATACCTGTAGCAAGAAGTATATGGAGGCTGACATGTTTATTTCATTTTAAACTCTAGCATCAGGCTCGGTTTCACACTGCAAGACAAAACGAATAGTTTGCCAGGACGCAAACATTGACGGACGGTGAATGATCTGGATTCTTTGCTATTAATAGGATTTCTGCCTGTCACTCAAAACATGATTGGAACGCAATGCAGTCATTTTTACCATAGAAACCTATGGCGGAAACACATCTGCTCCGGAGAAGAACTGGACCTGAAAATAAAAAATCGGAGTGGAAACCAAACTGTCCGCTCCATTACAAATGGTCCGCTATGACTGCAGCTCGAGGGGAATCGAGCCTCATGCAGGGTTTTTACAGTAGCAAAAAGATTTTAAGTAATCTCTTGGGAACAAAGACAGTGAACGTATATTTGCATGAAAGTGCTCATTGAAAGGGATTTCAATCTAAACTGCAAGTTTTCATGTATAGATCAATCATCTTGCTGCAGGTATTAGGAGTAGGGGTCTTGCTTAGAGTACCGGTAACCCTCCTGAAGGGACATCCGTGGTGTGCCCATATAGTCAGAGTCCATATACTGACGGCGAGCTCAGAGCCACTGAGCTCAAGCTGCGGCACTGTGCTTGCAAGCCTACAGCGCCATGCCAAACCATGCTGTGCTGGAAGGTCGCGGAGGCATGGGGGAGCCAGGTACCGCCCACCATCAGATGTCACTTAACGAATTAAATAGGCTTCCTTCACCTTTCATGGTGTCCCTCTGCAATTCCAGGTGTAAAGCAGGAAATGGCCTCTTAGATGGGTCAGTTGCACGGGTTATGAAATCTCCTTTATTTGGGATAACTCGTGCAACAGACCCACCTAAGAGGCAATTTCCTGCGTTACACCTGGAACTGCAGAGAGATGCCATGAGGTGCCATTTAATGCCCCGCATGCTACGAGGGGAGTCTGTTTCCACTGGGCGACCTGTTGATGTTGCAATACTAGTGGAGGATTTGAACTTTCCCGAAGCACTGCTGATTAACAAACAATGAATGAACATGAACATTACTCCAATCAGAAGCTATGTTTATTCATAAAAATTAAAGCGATAGAACAATGTAAAAATGCTTTCAACCACAAGAGGTAAAAATAATATACCTTACCCTCATCAGTGCCTGTTGTATTTACAGAGGTTTTGCTGTTGTTGCACCATATGCTGTACTGAAGATCAGTCTACATCAAGAAAATAGGTTATAAGTGAATACAATCTTGACAGGTTTAACATCCAGGGCAGAATTACTATTTACAAATATCTGATTTCATAGGTCTTTGTGACTGAACTGACAGGGATTGTGGAGGCTGCCAAATGTATTATCTTTCAAACAATACCAGTTGCCTGGCACCCTGCTGATCCTCTGCCTCTAATATGCATGCTTGTTCAGGGTCTATGGCTAAAAACTATTAAAGGTGGCCATACACTGGTCGACTTGCCATCAGATTCGACCAAAAGATAGATCCCTCTCTGATCGAATCTGATCAGTGAGGGATCGTATGGCCACCTTTACTACAGACAGATTGAATCGATTTCAGCCTGAAACCGATCACAATCTGTGGAGCTGACGCCCCCCCCCCCCCCTCCCTGCATACATTACCTGCTCCGCCGGCGAGTCCCCTGGTCCACCGCTGTCTTCTCCGCCTGGTCCGCTGGCATCCGCGTATAACTTTCTGTCACTCCAGTGACAGCGGAAGTTCAAATAGAGCGCCCTCTATTTGTACTTCCGCTGTCACTGCAGTGACACAGGAAGTTATGCCGGATGCGGAGAAGATGCCGGGACCAGGCGGAGAAGACAGCGGTGGACCAGGGGACTCGCGCTGGCGGAGCAGGTAATGTATACCCGCTGTATTGCATCTGTCGTCGGGCATTCGCCGCTATCGACGCACTCCCAACCCGCCGGCGACCGAGAAAAATCTTCCACACGGATGGATCGACGGGAACGTTCCATCCATCGTTCTGTCAGCGGTGTACGCGGCAATTTCACGGCTGTTTTGATCACGGTGATCGAAACTGCCGTATTTCGGCGGGAAAATCGTTAGGTGTATGGGCCCCTTAAGAGGTTTCTGACTAAAGTCTGACTGGATTAGTTGCATGCTTGTTTCAGATGTGTGTGATCCAGATAATACTGACTGCAACCAAAGAAATAAGCAGGACAGCCAGGCAACTGGTATTGTTTAAAAGGAAACAAACATGGCTACCGCCATATCCTCCTCTAAAGTGAACCTGAACTCAGAACTTCCTCTCTACTCTAAAAGATACACTGAAGCATAAAAAAAACACCTTATGATATAATGAATTGTATGTGTAGTATGGATAATAAAACATTAGTAGCAAAGAAAACGTCCTATTTTTATTTTCAGTTATATAGCTTTTTTTTTTTTTTTTTTACATTGCATTATTCTCTAATATTTGTAGTTTACAAACTACACGCTGCGTTTTAAACTATGAAACAGAGCAGAGCTAATGACCCTTGAACTTCTCTGCAGTAAAATTGTATCTGAAGTTGTCCCAGTCATTGTTTCTTTGATGTACAAGTGCTTCAGAAAATAGCATTGCTCTCTGACTAATCTAGTTAGAGAGCTCATAGAATCTCTTTAGAATAGCTAACAACTGAAGTTCCGTAACTCATCCTGTACTGGAGACAATAGGATACTCATACCTGTGCTGCTAATGTAGTATTTTTTAGCTGTACTACGCATACAAAATCATATCATCAAGTTTATTTTCAATTCAGATTCTCTTTAAAGAAAAACATTTGTTACAGCTGATACAAATCCTGAAATAAAGCTGCACTGTTTCTACTCCCTGCTTTCATGGAAGCAGATCTATTGTTAATATCATGCGCTTTCAAATGGGCTGATCTGCTGTGGCAGTCAGGTGATACAGGGGAGAGATCAGGTCACAACTTGCAATTAAAGATGAACTGAAGTAACTAGGGGGGGGGGGGGGGGGGGTTCACTTCCCTAGGGCTTCTGCCAGCCCCCTGCACCCGCCCTGTGCCTATGCCATCCTGGAACGATCCTCCATTCCCCCGCCGTGGCTCACTTTCACTCCTTCCATCTGTGTCCACTGCGCTTGCGAAGAACTGGCCGCGTGCGTCCTCGTTCACGCTCCCTTCGCCGGGAGCGTAGTGTACAGTCATAGTAGAGATCCTCCGTTACCCCAGCAGGGGAACAGAGGATAGTTTCAAAACAGCGTGGGCACAGGGCGGCTGCAGGGGGCTGGCAGGAGCCCCAGGTAAGTGAAAATCTTTTTTTTTTTTTTTTAGATACTTCAGTACCAATTTAAGGAAAATTTGCATAAACTCAGAAATATTTGCATGTTATTGAACATCCCTAGTGCCTATACGACCCCTAATTATTTCTTTACATGGTCTATGCGCCTGTGCCGAACTATGCCATGCCAACAGGATTGTGGGAAGTTTTTTTTTTTTAATGTTTTTATTTAGCTACAGTAAAAAGCTTACCGTATCTCAAAATGTAAATAACAAAAACTTCCAGTTTCAAATAAGATAGGGCACTATGACCAGGAGGTAACTGACAGTATAGGCAAGCTACACAAATTTTTTTTTTGGGAAGATTTATTTTTATTTTCTCAGAAAGGGCTGGTGCACACCAAGCGGCCTTTTCAGCGTTTCTACAGCCGCTTGCGGCTTCGGATCCGCTTGGCCAATGTATCTCAATGGGGTGGTGCACACGAGAGCGGGAGGCGTTTTGCAGAAACGAAAAATGCTGGGGTGAGGCATTTTTTGGATTTCGGATGCGTTTCTGCCTCAATGTTAAGTATAGGAAAACGCAAACTGCTCTGAAAAACGCCTGTTCAGAGCGGTTTTGCCGGCGTTTTTGTTACAGAAGCTGTTCAGTAACAGCTTTACTATAACAATATATGAAATGTACTATACTGAAATCCGCTGCAGCAATCCGCAAAACGCTAGCAAAACGCCATAGAAAAATAAGAAAAAGCGTTTCAAAATTTGCTAGCATTTTGCGGATCTGCTAGCGGGTTTTGGTGTGCACCAGGCCTTAATAGGGAGTTCCATCCCACTTTAAGTTGCTACCAAAAAGCAAGAGTAAGGGCTGGTGCACACCGAGCGGCTTTTTGGGCGTTTTCAGATCCGCTTGCGGCTGCGGATCTGCTTGGTCAATGTATCTCAATGGGGTGGTGCACACCAGAGCGGGAGGCATTTTGCAGAAACGAAAAATGCCTGGGTGAGGCATTTTTTGGATTGAGGATGCGTTTCTGCCTCAATGTTAAGTATAGGAAAACCGCAAACCACTCTGAAAAACGGCACTTCAGAGCGGTTTGCCAGGCGTTTTTGTTACAGTAGCTGTTCAGTAACAGCTTTACTGTAACAATACAGGAAATCAACTACACCAAAACCGCTAGACAAAACTGCAAAACGCTAGCTGAAACGCTACAGAAAAAGAAGAAAAAGCGTTTCAAAATCTGCTAGCATTTTGCGGATCTGCTAGCGGGTTTTGGTGTGCACCGGCCCTAAAGGGAGGACTATAACTTGTAGTCCCCCCCCCCCCCCCCCATACGGTGACACTGTACCTCTTTTGAGTGGCGAAGCACGCTGGCTTTGGCTGCAGCTTCTGTTTTCATCTGCTCTTTGGTCAGTCTTATGTAGTCTCTGCATCGGTGAGGTTTTATATCCATCTTGGAATAAACTTTCCCCTCAATAGTATTAAAAAGCATTTCCATCGATCTTGGTAAGATGCCAGCCTCATCTTTTGTACCTGTCATAACAGGGCAATATTATGAGGCAATGGATAGAAACACAAAGGAAAGACACACAGGAGAAGAAAGCTTGGTTATACTTCAGAGTAACAGAAACCTGTAGCCCACTTATGCTGCATACACACTTGAGATAAAAGTCTCTGGAAAAGGCAAGATCACAGACCAATTTTACCCCATTCCATGTAGTATGAGAGCCACACCTACACAGTCTATTCTATGGAGCTGCACTCCCCATCAGATAAAATCTTTGCAAGATGCTGCACACAAAGATGCCCGTACACATTCAAAAGATCATTATCTGCAAAAGATCTCTTCCTGCAATAGATCCATTCCTGCAAAATGCATTCATAGTCTATGAGATCTGCAGATCCTCATACACACCTTGTTTAACAGACTTCATCTGCATATCTGGCAATCATCTGCAGATCTGAAAATCCATCCTGGTGGATCTGATCTGCAGATAATATGCAGATGATTGCCTGCTAAACAAGGTGTGTATGATGATCTGCAGATCTCATAGACTATGAATGCATTTTGAAGGAATGGATCTATTGCAGGAAGAGATCTTTTGCAGATAATGATCTTTTGAATGTGTAAGGGCATCTTTGTGTGCAGCATCTTGCAAAGATTTTATCTGATGGGGAGTGCAGCTCCATAGAATAGACTGTGTAGGTATGGCTCTCATACTACATGGAATTTCCAGCAATGGTAAATTGTAGTGGCAGCATGGACTGAACACTAGAAACAAACAGTCGCAAGCTGGACTATTCCTGCAAAAGATCCATTCCTGCAAAATGCATTCATAGTCTATGAGATCTGCAGATCATCATACACACCTAGTTAAACAGACAATCATCTGCAGATCAGATCCACCAGGATGGATTTTCAGATCTGCAGATGATTGCCAGATATGCAGATGAAGTCTGTTAAACCAGGTGTGTATGAGGATCTGCAGATCTCATAGACTATGAATGCATTTTGCAGGAATGGATCTTTTGCAGGAACAGATCTTTTGCAGATAATGATCTTTTGAGTGTGTACAGCATCTTTGTGTGCAGCATCTTGCAAAGATTTTATCTGATGGGGAGTGCAGCTCCATAGAATAGACTGTGTAGAGTATGGCTCTCATACTACATGGAATGGGGTAAAATTGGTCTGTGATCTTGCCTTTTCCAAAGACTTATCTCAAGTGTGAATGAAGCATTAGTCTACTCTGCCCGATTTGCCCGCCCTTCACTATAGAAAGTGCATTGTTTCAGCCTGAGAAATTTTGGCCAGAGAGGAACAAAGGTGTGGGAGGGGAAAACAGAAGGGAAAGAGGCTTCAGCCAATCAGGTTGCAATAGTTAAGTCTGAGGGGAAGTAGAGAAGCGCAAAAAAAAACAAAAAAAAAAAAACCAGCATGCCCTGCAACTTTTGTGTACCAAATTTTCTGTGTACCAAGTAAGAGTCAAGAGTAAACTGGGGAATGATCATTTATCAACAAGGAAAGTAATAGTGATTTTAACTTTTGGATTGCCCGATTAGCATCCTTATTACTTACCAGATAAAAAAAAATAATTGATTTTTGATTTTATGCCCGATAGCCACTCTAAGGCTAATTACTCCAAAAATGGTACAGGCAGCGCTTTGGTGAGTGGATTGAAATCATTGCACAAGCGGTTTTAGGGCGATTTTGAAAAATCACCAGTGAAAAACGTGAAAAAAGCCAAAGCGTCTTTGGTGTGAACGAGCCCTAACAGAGGGATATGGAGGTTTCCTTTTAAAGGGAACCTAAACTGAGAGGGATATGGATGTTTCCTTTAAAACAATACCAGTTGCCTGGCAGTCCTGCTGATCTCTTTGGCTGCAGTAGTGGCTGAATCACACACCTGAAACAAGCATGCTACTAATCCAGTTTGACTTCAGTCAGAGCACCTGATCTGTATGATTGTTCAGGGGCTGTGGCTGAACACATTAGAGACACAGGATCAGCAGGAAAGTCCGGAAACTGTTACCGTATTTTAAAAGGAAAAAGAATCCATATTCTCAGTTTAGTTTCTCTTTAAAAGAGAACCTGAAGTGAGAGAGATATGGTGACTGCCATATTTAGTTCTTGCTTAAAAACTTCCTTTTAAATAAAACAGAGTGACCAGTTACTTACCTGGGGCTTCTTCCTGCCCCGGACGTCCTCCTGATCCCATGGCGTCATTCTGCGCTGCTCTGTTCATTCGCTGTGCCCCTCCGAATGCTGCATGCGTGGCCTCGTACCGCCCACCTCCTCCATCGTGCTCCCATTGCCAGGTGCGTTATGCACTTGCCAAGTAAAAGAAAAGAAAGCCAGTCACCTAGCTTACACAGGAGGACAGCGGTGGAACGGAGGAGCGCGGAATGACAGCGAGGGACCAGAAAGACTGCAGGGGGCTGGAAGGAGCCCCATGCGAGTAACTGGCGCTATACTTTTCATTTAAAGAGTAACTGTCTGGTATAAAATCAAAAATCAATTCTTTATTTTTATCTGGTAAACAAGTAATACGGATGCTAACCAGGCAATCGAAAAGTTAAAAGAAAAACCTCTTACTTTTCTTGTTGATTAAAAAAAAAAAAAAATCATTCCCCAGTTTACCCGACTTATTTGGTACACACAAAATTTGGTACATAAAAAAAAGGAAGTTGCAGGGCATGCTGGGTTGTCCTTTTTTGCTTCTCTACTTCCCCCTTAGACTAAACTAATGCAGCCTGATTGGCTGAAGCCTCTTTCTCTCCTGTGTTTCCCTCCCACACCTCTGTTCTTCTCTGATTGGCAAATATTTCTCATGCTGAGGCAATGCACTTAGTTACTACTTAGAGTAAGGAAGGAAATGGCATCAGGATTGGCTTCAAAATAGCCACACTTAAAATGGGAAATTAAAAGGATTGTCTTTTTACTGTAGAAAAAAAAATTCCGTAAAATCAAAACGTGAAAGTGCAATACATGTGTTATGCAAGTAGATCAAGTAGTTATCTACTTATACAGGTGTTTTTTTCTGAGATAGTATGGCTGACATCTCCTCTTTAAAGGGGTGGCTGAGTAGGACAGGGGTGGATCTCAAGATCCAGAGGCTTCTCCCTCCTAAAAAAGTTTTTGTTTTAAATAAAAGCAAAAGTTACAGGGGTACTTTAGGGCCCATTCATAACGCAGGCGGACATGTGTAGCGCTACACATGTCCGCCTGCGTGCGCACTACACGCATCCGCGTGGTGCGACGTCCAGGCCGCCTCAAGTATACGCCCACCCGCAGCGGATTGGCTCTCTATCCGCCGACGTCACCCCGTGCCACCCTTCCACATCCACACACCAATAATAACGGTGGTTTCATTTCCACATGCCATCTCCCCACTAGCAACCAATACTATTACATCTTCGCCCAGCTAAATACACCATTGGCTACCAGGCACAACAACCCCGCCCATTTAGACCCTCCCACGACTCCCTTCGGTTTTCCCTCCAACATCACACACATAAAAGACCCTGGTCATCCACAGCACAGCACTGAGGCGCTAATCGTGTTACTACAGATCTCTTGGTAAGTGCTGCTCCTTCTCATACATTTGAATCTGACTACATTCCTTATTTGTCATTTGGCTAATTTATATTGTATCTATCTTTCTGCCTGCTAACTGCTCCATTACGCAATACCCCCACACCATTGCAACTTATGCTCACTTTATGGGCTATTTTGCATACATACAGTATTTTCCATCCAGGTCCTTTTATACCATTCACCTCTCCGGTTTGCTAGCCCTTATCACTACATATTACCCCCGCACCAATACACCTTATACTTACCTATACCCAAGTTACACCCCCTCCCTTTCCTTTTCCCTCCCCCCACTCGTGCCCATACCATGCATACATATTCCCCAATAAATAAACTCCCCTTAAATGACCTCCTACTCATGCATTTCCTGTTTCTGAATGTCATTTATACTGTTCTAGTTAACTGCCACTCTGCAGTAACTGTATAGCCCTCCTCATTGTAGCCATTATTGTTTTTGTCTTTGTTCAAAGTTGTCCCCAATTCTGCCTGATGAAGTGGGCTTGACCTGCGAAACGCGTTGCAATTTTTGCTTGGGGTACCGTATAATAAATGTGTTAATTTATATAAAAACCAGGATCTCTTGTTTGCTTTTGGGAGGCAAGACCACCACTTCCTCCAAGCATTTTTAAAGGTTTTAATCATTTTTTTTATCCTGCTGGCGCCTCTGTTTCACATTCAACTATACTGTGTCCACTCCTGGTGGAGGGGAGTGTTACCCCTATCTTTATTCCTTTCTACAGAGAGCGACTTCTTAGCCCTGAGTGAGGACAGGCCTAATCTCCTCACCTGCCTTTATAGTGGTTGCCTGAATGGTAACCCATGTTTGTGAGTATAATTTTTCTCACTTTATCATTTTGACCAGTAATCTTAACATACTGCACCATATTGGGCTCTCGGTTTTCTCTTTTACAGCATCTTGCAAAGATTTCTATCTGATGGGGAGTTCAGCTCCATAGACTAGACTGTGTAGGTATGGCTCTCATACTACATGGAAGGGGTAAAATTGGTCTGTGATCTCATTTTTCAAAGACTTTTATCTCAAGTGTGTATGCAGCCTAACAAAAGCACAAGCGCTTTAAAAAGCGCTAGCGCTTTAGCAATCAGCCGGAATCGCCCACTAATCGCTTAGGTGTGAATGGGCCCTGCCTGGTTTAGCAATACTGGCCTATTTCTGCAGCTGTAGATATGTTTATCGTTGATTATCTTTATTTCCCCCCTGTGTGTAGCGAATTACAAACTATGTCATTTCATTTACAAATACTTGATTAAAAAGGTTTTCATTGGGAGATACAATACATTGATGTACAGAAAAGAAATTCTGGATTCACAAATACCGGGGATAAAAAGTGTTTTTGTACACAAATATCACAGTAGAAATGATTGAAATGATTACAGCAATGAATGTGTGATCATGCCTCTGTCACAGGCTGCATAAACCCGCTCCAATGCCAAAACCAGAATGGCTATACATGGACGCATCTGATTTTCCAGAAAAGGCTATTTTTTTTTTTTTTTTGGTGGGTGTACAGTGACATCTAGTGGCAACACTAAGAATTAGAAAAAAACCTGACAAATACTACTTACAATAGCTCCATAAAAAGGTTTACTTCATTTTTTTTATTAATTTTACTACATCTACAAAATTAAAAAGTTGGTAAAAACAAAAGAAAACAATGGAAGGCAAAACTTAAAAGGGTAACGGAATGGACATAAGATAAACGTGTGTATGTACAGTGCCATTCCCGGTTATAAACTCGGTTGTGTTAATTTTTTTTCCTTTTTCTCTCTCTAATGCTGGGCATATACAGCTCGTTTTTGCCGTTCGATCGTTTTGCTGCTCGATTCTGGAGTCAATTCTGTTACCTTCCGCTCGTTTTTCAAATTTTTTTCCCATTCACTGCTATCTGGAATCAAGCAGGAGATCGGACATGTCGGAAATTATCGAGCCATCTTAATGGCTCAAAAACGAACTGTATTCCCAGCATAAGGCCCTGTTCACACTGCACGCGTTTCCAGCCGCATTTTGGAAACGCGTGCAGGTGGCCGACACGCACGACATCAGACAGTGCATAGAGAGCACTGTTTGATGTTCACACTGCATGCGTTCCGGACCTGTGCGGTCCGGGAACGCATGCTGCACGCATTTTTTGCCAAAACGCGTGGCTGTCCCATTCACTTTTCAGTGATGGGATCAGCCACGCAACGCATACAAACGCGGATGGCATGCGTTCGTACGCGTTGCGTTCCGTGTGCGTGCCCGTCCGCGTTTGTAATGTGAACGCTGCCTAAGAGTTAAAACATTTAGGCGCACTTGGCAGTTTTTCTCTAGTAGGAACCTAGTCATTAAGGCAATAATAAAGTCTCATTCACACGTATAATGCGCAGTAAACAGGATGCAATTTTCTGACAGATTTACTGAAGTATCGATAGTTTCCAACATGTCTGATCTGCTTTGCGTTGTTTCCGGTGATTCCTTTAATGACTGACTGTACATGGTTTATTGCAAGCTTTCCAAGCGTTAAGTTATCTAATACAGTTCTGTATAATGCCTGAAGAAGAAACAAAGATAAACCGTAACCAATAAATGAACTTCATCCCAATCAGTAGCTGATCCCCCCTTTCCCATTAGAGATATTCCTTTTCTCAAAGGGATCATCAGGAGGCTCTGTATGGCAAATTTCGTGGTGAAACCCCTCCCACAGTGTGATCTCAGCGCCTCACAGCTCTGAGGTCCTGATATCACACTGTGGGAGCCTTGTTGCATTGTGGGAAAGAACAGCGGTTTCCAACTGCTGAAAAAGCTAGCAGCATCTCCTTCCAGTGACATCACCTGCCAGCAGTAAAAATGTCACCACGTGATAAAATGTCAATGTACATCAGAGAGGAAATATTTTACAAATGGGCAAACACTGACTTAAGCCAGAAGCCCACTAGGAGCGATTTCTAATTGCTAGTGATTTGAAAAAGCTCTTGCTAATGCAATGCTATGGGGGATTTTTATATTTAAAAAAAAAAAAAAATAGCATCCCTCAAGTGGGATCACACCTATAGAATTACATTAGCAAGAGCTTCTCACATCGCAAAGCGCTCAGAAAAATCACTCCTAGTGAGTTTCTGGCCTAAAATAATTTATACATGATTGTAAAAATTAAGCACTTTATTACATTATTTTCACTGAAGTTCCTCAACGTTTGGGAAGCTTGCAATAAACCATGTGCAGTCAGTCATTAGAGGCATCGCCGGAATCAACGTTGTTTGATGTACGCACCGGACATGTTGGAAATAAATCGAACTGACAGTAAATCTGCCAGAAAATTGCATCATGTGTACCTAGCATTAGGGAAGTCGCCCAGCAGGGATCGGGACTCAATCCCTCAGCAACAGTGCAGAGCAGAGGTTGTACAGGTGCATCGCTAGGCTCCAGGCTACTGACGCGTCTGTTGCTGTGGAGGGGGACAGAGGCAGAACAAGGGCCACACAGAGGAGCTGCTGCCTACTGTGGCAGGGTGACTGAGGAGAACAATACACTCAGGGTCGGAAATCGATAATGGTGGCCACTAATGCTCCAATCATTTTCCAATCTATGTAGTAGAATGGTAAACAGTGAAAATACTGAATGGATACTTTAGGCAGTTCCTTCTATTACACAGAAATGGTAAGATTGGACGACAAAAAAAAAAAAAAAAAAAAAAAAAAAAAAAAAAAAAAAAAAAGGAGGATTGTATCATTATTTGGGAACCATGCTGGCCACCCGTAATGATCGCGACCCGCCCTCGGGCCGGCTCTTCTGCGCCTCCACATCATCTGTAGCATACTGCGCACTAGTAGTGATCGGACGCAGTATGCACCAGATGTCATGGACGCATGGGGTCGAGTGCCAGTGCAGGTGCAAGAGCCAACCTAGTCAACGGGGCGCGATCTTTGCGGGAAGCCAGCAGAGACAGAGGAGGACTGGGGCTGCAGCGACAGACTGAGACGGCTGCTCGGGGTTGGGAGAAGCCCCAGGTAAGTAAGCACATTGTAATCTTCCTCGCCTCGGAAACCCTTTACGCCACCCCCCCCCCACCACCGGCTAATGCTGAGAAGCCGGCAGCCCTAGGACTGCCAATCAGCATCCAGAGCGGTGGGCGGGGAATAGCAGGGAACGCTCACGCGCAATAGTTACCAGCCGAGACAGAGTGGAGCTCCATGTTCAGCATGTTCTAAAGTAAAAACAGTACAGTACAGCTCTGCGATCTAGTGCTTCAATTATAAAAGTGTTTTGTTTTTTATTTTAATAAAGTGTTGGTTTTTTTTTAAATAAAAAAACAAAACACTTTATTAAAATAAAAAGAAAACTACCGATCGCAACAGCGATCAGGGACCACCAAAGGAAAGGCATGTTACGGACAAGAAAAGGAGGCAAAATTAATTTGGGTGGTAAGTTGTATGGCTGTGCAATAAAATGTTAAAGCTGTGCAGTGCTGTATTGTGAAAAAAATCACCTGGTCACTAGGGAGGTATAAACCTGTGGTCCTTAAGTGGTTGAGCAGATGTCATACGACCACTGTACACATGATGAATTACCTCTGGATTTCCACAAAACATGCAGTGTTGGTGGGCTTGGAGGACAGGATTGGGGAACGCTGCTCCAGGGAATTCCCCTGTTCCCCTCCACTGGCTTATCCCAGCACCGTCACCTCTGAAAAACGCTTGTTGACCGCTCGAGCATAAGCAGTAGCACGGACCTGCTCGTCTTTCTTCGAAAAAAGCCAAGCTCAAGCGGGTCTATGCTATTGCGCAGTGCGACTGAAAACTCGAGGGAACAGTGCCGTAACGACCTGGCAGAGCAGGACTGGAGAAGCCTCTAATAAGTAATTTTTAGCAGTAGGAGGATAGTTTCTCAGTTTATTGTCAGGTTTGCTGTAACTGCAATATTATTACAACTGGAAGAACATTTGATTACATCTTTAGTCCTCTTTAGTGAGCAATGTTGCCATTTTTTGCAGATGATACAAAATTGTGCAGAATCATCAACTCTCAGGAAGATAGTGTCATATTGCAACAGGATCTGGATAGGATGGCTATATGGGCACATACATGGCAGATGAAATTCAATGTTGACAAATGTAAAGTCATGCATTTTGGTCGTACCAATGGTCTAGCTCCATACAAAATAAATGGGATACAGTTGGACATCAAACTTGGAGAAGGACTTGGGAGTACTCATCGACAACCAGTTAAATAATCGTACTCAATGCCAAGCAGCTGCAGCTAAAGCTTGACAAAATTTTGGGATGCATTAAAAAGGGAAATAAAAACTCGAGATGCTAGCATATAATTGCCCCTGTTTAACTCTCTAGTACGGCCACATCTGGAATATGGAATTCAGTTCTGGGCACCACATTACAATAAAGATATTGCAGTTTTAGAGCAGGTGCAGAGACGAGCAACAAAATTGATACGTGGGATGGAAGGTCTCGCTTACCAAGAAAGGTTAGATAAACTGGGTTTATTTAGTCTAGAGAAAAGACGCCTTAGAGGAGATGTAATTAACATGTATAAATACATCAGAGGGCAATATAATAGCTTGGCGGATGAGCTTTTTGTCCCAAGGCCTTCTCAAAGGACTAGAGGACATGATCTGCGCATGGAGGAAAAACGTTTTAGCCATTTATTTAGGATAGGGTTCTTTACAGTAAGAGTGATTAAGATGTGGAATGCATTGCCACAGGAAGTTATTATGGCAAACTCTATACCTGCATTTAAAGGGGGCTTAGATGCTTTCCTTGCGTTGAAAGACATCCATGGCTACAATTACTAGGTAATGCCTAATGATGTTGATCCAGGGATTTTATCTGATTGCCATCTGGAGTCGGGAAGGAATTTTTCCCTTTTGGGGCAAATTGGACCATGCCTTGTAGGGGTATTTCACCTTCCTCTGGATCAACAGGGATATGTGATGGAGCGGGCTGGAGTTGTACTTTGTACTGGTTGAACTCGATGCATGTATGTCTTTTTTCAACCAAAATAACTATGTAATGTAATACATTAACCAGCAGCAGGTACAATGTTAATACACAGTGCATAAAATGATCAACGGATTACCTTGGAATGTAAAAGTTTTCCCAGCGTTTGTAACACCGTAAGTAAAAATCAGCCGATTCTGACCCTTCATAAAATCAATCACTTGTTTCCTCATAGTTCCCTCAAAAAACTGACTCTGGGAAGTTTCCGGGCCAAACACCTATTGGACAAAAATTGCAGATAGTAAAAGTTTGGTCGGGACGTACATCAGTCACAATAGAATGTAAAGCTATCGTAGGGTGTGGATTTCAGACCGTTGATGTAGACTTGAAATTTACCTGAATTGACTGAAAAGTTAAAAGGACCACTATTGAGAAAAATTGCAAGAATAAAAGTGCACCTGAGAACGCATATGACAGCATTTATGCTTCCCTGATGCTTCCTCCTGCCCCATGTACTCCGCTGCTCCCTCACCGTCCTTCCCAGGCTGCTTAGTTATTTTACAATCTTCACCGGTAATATGCTCCGGTCAGGCCAGTCGGGCTGCATTACACATGCGCAGCCCCATTGCACTCCTGGTGATGGGAGCATGATGGTGGCGAACTCAGCCAGACCACGCACATGCAGTGCAGCCAGACTGTAACCTATTGCAGGTAAAGATTGTAAAGGAACAGACCCACCCGCGCAAAAAAAAAAAAAAAAATAAAAAAAAAAAAATTGGGGATTTTTTTTCCTGGACACATTTAACTAAGCACATTAAAATCACCACATATACACCTTAAAACAAAAAAAGAAATGTAGCCAATCATGCAAATACATTTCCTTTATGGAATGTAGCCATTTGGTCAAAGCAGGTCACAGCAGCGCCTTTCAATAATATATTTTTATTTTCTTTTAAACATACAAAGAGTCAAAGAGAAGAGAAAAACACTCTTACATGTGTGAAGGTGAACTTCTGAGCCACGGAGCCGCCTTTCTCACTTAGCCGGCTGGCCTGCGAGTTACATGGTGGTTTCACTAAGACACTGCAGGCATCAGGAATACCCACACAATCCTTACAAGAAAAAAAGAAAGAAAAAAAATGTATGTTACCCACAAACCTGCAATATGCGTCCCCTGCCATTCAGCACGACTAGAACATTACTTCTACTAATCTTGAAAGCTATGTTAAAAATGCATTGAACCAGCCCCAAATTGTTTCAATAACCCAGCGCCATGAAAGATGCTGGCACTATAAAATAATTACAATAATAAAAGTAACAGATTGGTAGCCGTTGGGCATGGGCATTTTGGGAGAAAGTTTGTATATACTGTACATTTGGAAAGTAGAGTAGTAGAGATTATGGGGCAAGGCTTGCAAAAAAATAAACCAATTTCAATACAGTAAAAAAAAAAAAAAGGATTTTTTTTGGGGGGGGGCGGGGGTAACAATAGTACGATTCCTATTACCGACAATCAGGCAGGGAGATTCACATGCATTGCTCAATCAAGTATAAAGCCTGGTATACACCTTTAATTTTAACTGGCCAATCACTGACCAATTTTACCACCTCCATGCAGTATGGTAAGGCAATTTAAAAAGGGACACTGTAGAGGGTTGGGGGAACTTACCCGGAGCTTCTAATGGTCCCCGCAGACATCCTGTGCCCGCGCAGCCACTCACCGATGCTCCGGCCCCGCCTCCGGTTCACTTCTGGAATTTCAGAGACTTTAAAGTCTGAAAACCACTGCGCCTCCGTTACCATGTCCTCGAGCCCGCTGATGTCACCAGGAGCGTACTGCGCAGGCCCAGTATGGTCTGTCTGCGCTGTACGCTCCTGGTGACATCAGCGGGATCGAGGACACGGCAACGCAGGTGCAGTGGTTTTCAGACTTTAAAGTCTGAAATTCTAGAAGTGAACCGGAGGCGGGGCCGGAGCATCGGTGAGTGGCTGCGCGGGCACAGGATGTCTGCGGGGGACCATTAGAAGCCCCGGGTAAGTTCAACTCATTTTCCCCAGACCCCCTACAGTGTCCCTTTAAAGACATATGACAGCTTTTCAGTGCTTAAATTGTTCTGCTGTGTTCACAGTGGGAGCTGCATTCTCAGGTATTGTGGTGTTCCACTATTTTGTGATATTTGTGTTCCTCTTGGGTTGTGTGTGATGAGATAAAATAAAGCCTGGTCCACACTTGCAATTATGATAAGCCAATCACTGACCAATTTTATCACTTTCATGTAGTAGGAGGGTCAACAGCTTTTAAACACTAGTAGATTGTGTAGGTAAACCCTCATACTGCATGGCAGTGGTAAAATTGGTCATTGAATGGTCAATCGTATTTGAAAGTGTGTTCTGTGCTTAGGAGATGTGTGGGGAGTCGGGATGGAGTGAGACATTAGCGTACAGCCAAAGCTGTTAGCACAGTTCACACAGCGGGTGATTCTGCTGCAATTAGCAGACCTGCAAATCAGTAGTGTCGCGTGTCCCTATAGGAGCATTCACACTGCAGTGTTAGCGATCTTGTAGCATATAGTGCTTTGGGAGCGATATATATAAAAAAAAAATAAAAAAAAAAATCACAGCAGAATCGGCAACAAAACCCCCCAAAACGTAATTGCACTTTTTCACTGTGAAACAACTTAGTGGTTTTTGCTTGCTGTGTGTGTCTTATAATGTAATGCATGTAGGCATCTTGTGCTTTCAGGAGTGAAGCCAGGGAGGTTTTATTTTTCTCTCAGGCCTGGAACTCACAACAAAGCGCTAATGCAATCGCTCAAGTTTGATTTCCTGCGATTTTAAAAATCGTAAGCTTTTTGCCAGCGATTGGGATTGCGTTTTGTGATTTTAATACTGGAGAATTATTTTTATTACTTTATTGTCCAGCGCTGGCGTAATATGTTGGCGCTTTATAAATACAATAAATAATAAGAATAATAATCATCTCATTGACCATGCCTAATGGTGATTATTTGTAGCTGGTGTATGGAGAAGGTGGAGAGGACTTCAGCCAATATTCAGCAATACCCAGGATGTGTTAATTAGGGGGACTTGAAATCCTCCCTCTCTCCCTCTACTGCCACATCCTTCTGACATCTTCTAGCTCACTTCAGTGACCAGGAAGTAGCAAGAGAGTGATACTAAAAAAAAAAAAACCCTTTCAAAAGGCTGGGACATCTTATTTGATAAAAAAAAAACAAAAAAAAAAAACGTTCTGATACAGAATCATCTCCTGCAATTCCTATTTAATACCGAGGAGTCTAGTCCAAATGAAGGAAAAATTGTACACATACATGTGAAATCACTGCCGGGAGACTTGGGCCAGGATATAACCGCTAAATGGCTTACCCTGCTCCTGCACAAGTCCCAGCGGCATTAATTACGATTCCCCCTCTAGGTCCACGTGGATAGTGGGGGAAGATGTAATGCGACATTCAGCTATTGCTGGCGGCCGAATTACAGTGTTTTAAAAGAAACTTCAGCTCCGTCCTCTGACGGCGCCGAAGTTACTCACTGTGCGCCGCTATAGCCAGAATTCCTATTACGGCCTATGGTGGCGCCAGCTGCGCACAAATCTGTGGTATTACAGCTCGATCTACTTTGGGTGCTAAATAGAACATTTGAATGCATGAACTGCTCAAGCATCCAGAGAGGGGAAGAATATCCCACCGAACAAAAGGCTTTAAAGGGAACCCGAGGTGAGAGGGATATGGAGGCTGCCATATTTATTTCCTTCTAAACAATGTCAGTTGCCTGGCAGCCTTGTTGAGGTTCTGGCATAAGTAGTGTGAGCAGGCCCAGATTTACCTCACAGGAGCCTATAGGCACAGATGTCCTGGCACCTTACACTTCTCCCTCTATGCACTTGCACAACAACCCCCGCCCCAACTGCAGTATAGTGATTTCATGCAAACTATATGGATATAATATTGTTTGTTTCATGTAAATTTGACGCAACACTAATTTTGGGATAAGTGCGCCTCCCCTTTGATCCAGAGTGAGCAGTTGTCCCATTATGTATTATGGCCACCTGAGGGGGAGTGTATTTGTGATGCATCACTGGGTGATTTCGCTTTTGAGAAAGGTCCTGTCAACCAAAAATGTTGGGCTTTCTTTTCTGTGATTTTTTTATACTGTGGATAGAGATTTGTCTTACGCAGAATCAAACCAGAATAATCAGCGATTGCTTTGTTATAAGGTACACTCTAAAAAATTAACTCATTTGTACTTCCTTACCCCATATCATAGGCTAAAGTACATTGAGTGGTTCCAGTGAGAGATAATACATTTTGTGACTCTTCATGTACTCTTAAAGCGATTCTGTGGAGTCTATTAAAAAAAAAAAAACAAAAAAAAAAAAACTGACACTTACCTGGGGCCTCTATTGGCCCCCTGCAGCTGTCATGTCCCGCGCCGTCCCCCACATGATTCTCAGTCTGATTCTTCCCGAATTAGAACTGTGGCTGCACGGCCACGCGCTTGCTCCTGTGCATGTCATTGGTAGCTTACTGCGCAGCACAAGAAAACTCCGTACTGGGCCTGTGCAGTAAGCTCCCAATGACACGCGCGGGAGCGAGCACTATTCGTCTATTTAGAGACATAGACCAGGCTGGCGGCGGGGAACTGAGAATCGTAGGGGGCGGTGCGGGACATGACAGCTGCAGGGGGCCGATGGAAGCCCCAGGTAAGTGTCAGGTTTTTGTTTTTAATAGGCTCCACAGAACCCCTTTAAGCCTCATACATACGTTCGAGGCATGCTCTTGGGTGACACTGTAGAGCAAAGGCTGAACAGAGGCGTCACTAGCCCACAATCTAGCAATGGATTTTGCTGCTATGCGGGGGAGGTTTAGGGAGGATGGAGTGGCGCAGGAATGAAGTCATGCGAGAGGCGGGGAGAACAATGCTCTCAAGCCGATTGCTGTGCTGCGCTTAAAGAGGAACTCCAGTGAAAATGTAATAAAAAATAAATAAAAAAAAAAAGTTTACTTTTTTTTTCCATAATTATGTATAAATGATTTAGTCAGTTTTTGCCCATTGTTAAATCTTTCCTCTCCCCGATTTACACTGACATTTATGACATGGTGACATTTTTACTGCTGGCAGGTGAGGTCACTGGAAGTAACTGCTGCTTGCTTTTATGGCAGTTGGAAACAGCTGTTCTTTACAACAATGCAACAAGGTTCCCACAGTGTGACGTCTACCTTAGTGCTATGAGGCACTGACCTCACACTGTGGGAGGGGTTTCACCACAATATCAGCCATACAGAGCCCCCTGATGATCCATTTGAGAAAAATACTACATTTCTCATGGGAAAGAAGGCATCAGCTACTGATTGGGATGAAGTTTAATTCTTGATTACGTTTTTCTCTTTAAGTATTCAAAGTCATTCACTAGGGTTAATGCTCTACAAGTGAATAAAACCAAGTGCTGTGTGTTGCTGTTTAACGCATGGCCACGTTATGCCCCTTTCAGACGGATGGCTGAACTGCGCGTTTGCCGAGTAGTTCAGACTACTGTCTGCCACCCACCAGTGCAATTTAAATGCAGCAGATGTAACGCCACGTGTGTCAAGGCACTGACACATAGTGGTGTTACTGGGTGGCAGAGAACGTGGACATACAGAGTCTGAGCACGGCTGCGCTCAGATCTCACTCCTTTGGTGGGGGGCACCTGTACAGCACCCAGCCTGTGTGGGAGAGCAGCTGACAGGCAGTGACGTCACCGCTTGTCAGCTGCCCATGTGGCCCTTACAATCACAGTTACCCAACACTCATTGCAGATGCTGAACACCAACCTGTTCTTCATGGTTCTCAATCTCAGGCGCTGTAAATGGCCGCACACGAAGAAACACATGCATATTTTGCTTGGATTCCTCAGCACTCATCTGCAAAACAGAAGGGTTATTTACAAAGAGGCAGGCAACACATCTTGAAAAATAAAAAAATATAAGGGAAGAATAAGAGATTGTGCTCATTGGACAAGGGACGTAACAGGGGAGTAATGCATCTAATGCGGCTACACAGCTTGACTGCAATCTTTGACAAACTAAGCTTCCTTAAAGGACAACAGTAATGAGGGATATTAAGGCTGCCATATTTATTTCCTTTTAAGCGATACTAGTTGCCTGGCAGCCCTGCTGATCCTCTGCCTGTAATGCTTTTAGCCATAGACCTTGAACATGCATGCAGCACATCAGGCGTTTCTGGCATTGTCAGATCTGACAAGATTAGCTGCATGCATGTTTCTGGTAGTATTCAGGCGGACGTTAAAAAAGGGCGTCGGGAAAAAAGGGCGCAGGGTTTTAATCGATAAGCATGAACAACGTTTAAAAAAAGTGTGCTATATTTCGATTAAAAATAATGTTTTACAAAGTTATAAATCATTAAATAAGGTGTATGAAATCGGCAATTGTAAAAACGTTAATATTCCCTGTTTAAAAAGTGAAATGTATAATAACGTTTTATAAAAGATTAAGAATTTTACTAAACCCTAAGACCCCCCCCTAGGTGGTGCCTAACCCTAAGACCCCCCCCCAGGTGGTGCCTAACCCTAAGACCCCCCCCCCCCCAGGTGGTGCCTAACCCTAAGACCCCCCCCCAGGTGGTGCCTAACCCCAAGACCCCCCCCCAGGTGGTGCCTAACCCTAAGACCCCCCCCCAGGTGGTGCCTAACCCTAAGACCCCCCCAGGTGGTGCCTAACCCTAAGACCCCCCCAGGTGGTGCCTAACCCTAAGACCCCCCCAGGTGGTGCCTAACCCTAAGACCCCCCAGGTGGTGCCTAACCCTAAGACCCCCCCTGGTGGTGCCTAAACCTAAGACCCCCCCCCCCTGGTGGTGCCTAAACCTAAGACCCCCCCCTGGTGGTGCCTAAACCTAAGAGCCCCCCCCTGGTGGTGCCTAAACCTAAGAGGCCCCCCCCCTGGTGGTGCCTAAACCTAAGAGCCCCCCCCTGTGATAAGCATTAAAGTGAACCTCCGGACTAAAAATCGACTCAGCAGCACAGAAAAGGCCTGGTGTTTCTTAAACAGTTTCACAGCATCAGAACTTTGTTTCTCTTATCCAAGCCTCATTTTTAGCTGCACAGAAGAAAACTGCCCGGGCTTTTTTCCCCTGATGCTGTGCAAAGCATGATGGGATTTCTGTTGTTGCTCTCGTTCTGCTGTTTTGGTGCAATTTTTTTTTTTTACATTTTGACATTTGACATTTAAAGCTTAGCGTGTGCAGCTGGTAGGGGTTAACAGGACACAGGACAGGTGGAACTGTGTCTCCTGCTCCTTGTCACCTCCCTTCAACCAAAAAGATGGCTGCCCCCATGACAAAGATGGCAGCCCCCATGAATTACAAACATTTGCCTGTTCTTTTAAAACAGGGTGGGTAAAAAATTATATTACCCATCTATTCTAATTAACATAACTAATGTAACTTAACCCATTCGCGTTCCGTCGTTTTCACGTGAGAAATGTTCACCTCCCATTCATTAGCCTATAACTTTATCACTACTTATCACAATGCACTGATCTATATCTTGTTTTTTCCGCCACCAATTAGGCTTTCTTTAGGGGGTACATTTCGCTAAGAGCCACTTTACTGTAAATGCATTTTAACAGGAAGAATAAGACAAAAATGGAAAAATTCATTATTTCTCAGCTTTCAGCCATTATAGTTTTAAAATAATACATGCCTCCATAATTAAAACTCACGTATTGTATTTGCTCATATGTCCCGGTTGTTACACCGTTAAAATTATGTCCCTATCACAATGTATGGCGACAATATTTTATTTGCAAATAAAGGTGCATTTTTTCCATTTTGCATCTATCACTATTTACAAGTTTAAAATAAAAAAAAATATAGAAATATTTCATCTTTACATTGATATTTAAAAAGTTTAGACCCTTGGGTAAATATTTACATGTTTTTTTTTTATTGTAATGGTTTTTTTTTTTATAGTAAACATTTTATTTGGGTAGTTTTGGGAGGGTGGGAGGTAAACAATAGATTTATAATGTAAATGTGTGTTAATTTTTTTTAAATTTTTTTTGTTCAGGTGTAGTATTACTTTTTGGCCACAAGATGGCGGCCATGAGTTTTACATGACGTCACTCTAAGCGTAGCACGTGCTTAGAGTGACGCATCGGGAAGGAGACAGCCAGAAAAAGCACAGCTTCCGAGAGAAGCTGTCGCTTTTTCAGCGGGGGAGAGGAATCAGTGATCGAGCACCATAGCCCGATACATTGATTCCTTGGCTACCGAATCCGCGGCCGGGAGTGCGCGTGCACGATAGGCCGTGGGAGCGCGCGGTACCGCGTATGGTTCCTGGACGTAGAAACTACGTCCAGGAACCAAAATAGGTTAATGACAGTATGTTTGTTTAGGCTGAAGTTCCCCTTTAATTAACGTTTGAAAAAAATATTGTGCTGTTTTTCGTTTAAAAATTATAAATCATTAAATAATGTGTAATCATGAGAAGCAGTTATAAAACAGTAAAAGTCTCTGGGCGCCGCTTGTAAAACGTTATTTTTCTCCGGCGCCCTTTTTTCCTGTTGGGTGCCCATTAAACGATATTTATTATGGGAGTGAATGGCGGCGCCCTTTTTGTCCACTTGCCTCAGGCGCCCGAATTTACTGTTTCCAGTATTCAGACACTACTGCAGAGAGATCAGCAAAGCTGCCAGGCAGGGGCGTGAGGGTTAGTAGCTTTACCTCAGGTCAGGCGGAATACATAAATAAGGGTCAGGGAGATAAAGTTGGTTCTCAAATAGGGATTGCAATAATTTGGAGGTAATATAACGTACTCATAATTTTTTTGTTTTTGTTTTTCCAACTTATCTGGTCCCTTACCACTCCGGAGCGCATGTGCTCCCTCTCCACAGCCCATGTGCTCATCAGTCTTCCTCTTCCACCATGTAGTGTGCGTTTCTCTCTAGTTAGTAGCAGAGCTATCAGAGAGCTGCACACCAATCAGTTCACTGTTGGATCACAGTAGGTTAACTTAAGTGCCCCCTAGTGGTGGTGCCCATTAATGGAGAATAACCCAATAAAATAACTTTATGCTAGGTACACACCATACAATTTTCTGTTAGATTTTCTGTTAACCTCTACACGATACGATTCTTTGTGCGATTCGATTACGATTATATTTACAATCCGATTAAATCAGACATGTCCGATCGGGATTTGATTCACCATTGTTTTGCAATGGCAAATCGAATCCCGATCGGACATGTCGGATTTAAAATCGGATCGTAAATAGAATTGTAATTAAATCGCACAAAGAATCTGTTGGAAATTATCTGACTCAGCAGGAGATAACCAGAAGACAATGCACAAGAGATAATTACCAGTCTCTACAGAAAAGAATCTAATGCTGGGGATACACGGTACGTTTCTCTGCCGTGTATCGACCAGGTGATAATATTCAGCTGGCCCGATCAAGCCGCTCGATCCCCGCCGGCGGACAATGGCAGGGAATAGAGGAACTGATAAGGAGCGCTGGCAGGGACGAGCGGAGACGTGGCGGGGATCGATCCGGCGGCTAATCGGCTGCCGGATCGACCAGTGTATTCCCAGCGTAAATCTAACAGAAAATTGTATGGTGTGTACTAGGCATTAGCATGTATTATGCTGGGCATACATGGTAGGATTCTTCCTTATCAATCGAGCCGCTGATGGCTCGATTGATAATATCCGACAGGTCCGATGACCCGCCGGATATAGATTCCCCGCTCGATCCCCGCAAGCGGACAATAGCAAGGAATCGAGCGGAAGATAAGGAGCTCCCGCAGGGACGCGGCGGGAGTCGATCCGGCGGCTAATCCAGCCGCCGGGTCGACTCGTCTAAGCCCTGGCTGAACAAATTCCAGAATTCAAAATACTTTTTAAGGTACCCATACACTGAGCCGATTAACGGCCGATCGATGGATCGCAAATCGATTGACCAATCGATCGATTTGCGGCCGATTTCAATCGATCTGACATGCTGGAAAACCTAGGTCGATCTGTTGAGATTGCTTATCATTTGCATTGGACCTAATGGAAATTAGACAGCAAAAAAAAAAAAAAAAATGCCATCAGATCGATTTTCAATAGATTTCATACTGAAATCTATTGGAAATCTGCTCCTAGTAAAAAAAAAAAAAAACGAATTTCCGCTTTCAGCTGGTTTAAAACCCCACAAGTTATATATCTATGGAAAGCTAAGAATGTGCTCTAACAAATTCTGGCACTTTCGGTGAGAAAAAGCTTAAGCTCACCATGTAGGAAGCGCCGAAAGTCCGCAATCGTGGCTCCGTCGGCCATTTTAGCTGTCTGCTGCTGATGTTTGTCTCCCTCCTCATTGGAGGGATTGTTAGCTGGGGGCGTGCCAGGAAGAAAAAGTGAACTCCACATGCCACCCAGTGGCTGAGTAATAAAACATAAGTTGCTCTGAACTTGGGCATGGGAATAATAATGTATTATAATACATTAATACATTATTAAAATAATGTTATTTATACACACACCTGCTTTAGTGGAGTCACTGTCCCCTTTATTCCTACTCTATGTCCACATGGATAGTGGAGATTGCACGCACATCTGCTTTAGTGGAGTCACTGTCCCCTTGCCCGCTCGCTTCGCTCGCTGGGCTGCGGGCTCGGTCCTCGCTTCGCTCGGACAACTTTTTATTCCTACTCTATGTCCACATGGATAGTGGAGATTGCACGCACACCTTAATTATTTTCATTATATTTTTTATTATTTCATTAAATCCATTTCTTGTATTTTTTCAAGTTTTAAATTACAATTACAGTTTTCAATACAAGAATTACTTGTATTCCACAGCCACTAGGTGGCATGTGGAGTTCACTTTTTCTTCCTGGCACGCCCCCAGCTAACAATCCCTCCAATGAGGAGGGAGACAAACATCACCAGCAGAGCTAAGATGGCCGACGGAGCCACGATTGCGGACTTTCGGCGCTTCCTGCATGGTAAGTTTAAGCTTTTTCTCACCGAAAGTGCCAGAATTCGTTAGAGCACATTCTTAGCTTTCCATAGATATATAACTTGTGGGGTTTTAAACAAGCTGAAAGCGGAAATTCGTTCCGTTTTCAGCACAGTTCCAATTGTCTATGGGGATTTGCGCTGGGTCCCCTAAAGTAGACTAGCGCCGATCTATCTGCTGCTAGTCTAACGAGTGTATGGCCTGCTTTACAATTTTATCTAATTGCTAGCAATGGAGCAGACATTTTAGAGATCCTAGGGTACATAATCATGTCACACAAAGTGCCGCTCAGGAGCTGAGTATTCTGAGCATACTTTTATGCTGGGCATAGACTGTTCGTTTTATATTATCAATCGAGCCGCTGATGGCTCGATTGATAATATTCAACCTGTCCGATCACCGCGGCGGGTCGATACCGTGCTCGATCCCCGCGGGCGGACAATGGTAGAAACGAAACGCTGATAAGGAAGTGCCCGCGGGGACCGATATGCGCGCATGCATGAGCGGTGACGTGCCGGCATCGAGACGCTGGCTCGATACCGCCGCATAAACGAACTGTCTATGCCCAGCATTAGCCCCTATAAATTCCTTCACATTGGGCATACTAGCTCTCAATTCCATAGTTTAGTTAGCCTTGAGCTAAACTATCATATGCAGCCCACCTCTTCTGATGAACGGGAATGCCCAACTCAGTCTGTCTGCCAAATATGGCTGCTGGTGCTGTACAGTTTGGTTCCCAAACTGAAATCTATGTTGCAGTTGGGTGCATGGGAGGAGTTTTATCAAAACTATAGTACCAACTGCCAGCTAAGACAAGACTACAATTCCCATGATCCCTAGCAATAGCAGACTTCCCAATGTGGCTGCAAGTGTGCCTTTTCCATTGGTTTGTACTATTTAGATGGAAAAAGTTCTTTGAGGGGGGATACCCTGAAAGAAAGGTCAGTTTAAAGTGTACCTGAGATTACACACAAAAAATAAAAAAATTTACATACCTGGGCTTCCTCCAACCCCTCTGGCCTGATCGCTCCCTCAGCACCGTCCTCTGCCTCCTTGATCTTCCGTATTTGTGGGCAGTCAGCGCATGTGCAGTGTGGCTGCGCATGCTCCCAACTCGCTCCCGCAGCCAGGAGAGAACTGCTCAGGAGGTAGAGAGCTCCCAGCGATGGAAGCGCAAGGCTGCGCTTGGGCAGTAAGCCCCGACTGCTGAAGATACCAGGTGCATTTACGGAAGATCCAAGGCGCGGAGGACAGCGCAGAGCGAGCGATCAGGCCCGGAGGAAGCCCCAGGTATGATTTGTGTCATCTCAGGTTCCCTTTAAATACATACATTTTGTTAAATAATAACAACAACAATGGCCATTGTAAATCAATTTTTATCTATATTGGAATAATACCACCTATTTGGAAGTCTTGAAAATGGGAGCTTGGAATTTTTTTGGTGTTTGTTAATAAAATGTACACATTTTGAACAGATTTTTTTCTTCATTCTGTCTGGGTATCCCCCTCAAAGAACTTTTTCCTTAAAAGTGGGTGTAGTGATCACCCTTTGGGATTGCCCCTCCTTCCAAAATCAAAGACATAGTATTAGACTGACAGCCCAGGTTAATCAATGGTGTGGTTTAGGGCTGCACGATTTTGGGTAAAAATTGAAATTGCGATTTTTCTGTCAGAAATTGCGATTTCGCTTTTTTTCACGATTTTTTCCAAAACAAGCTTTAGCTTGTCCTAGTGTACAGTGTCGTGCGCAGCGGTTTTTTTTTGGGGAGGGGGGGGACTGGGGTGCAGCGGCATAGCTAGCATAGTAGCCCCAATATAGGAAGTTTAGTTGCCCCAGTGTGGCTAGTATAGTGCTCCAGTATAGCTAGCATAGTGCCCCAGTATAGCGTCTCAGTATAGATTGTATAGTGCCCGGCAGTATAGGTAGGTAGTGCCTCAGTATAGCTAGTATAGTGCCCAGTATGGGTAGGTAATGCCCCAGTATAGCTAGTATAGTGCCCAGTATGGGTAGGTAGTGCCCCAGTATAGTGCCCAGTATGGGTAGGTAGTGCCCAGTATAGCTAGTGTAGTGCCCAGTATGGGTAGGTAGTGTCCCAGTATAGCTAGTGTAGTGCCCAGTATGGGTAGGTAGTGCCCCAGTATAGCTAGTATAGTGCCCAGTATGGGTAGGTAGTGCCCCAGTATAGTTAGTATAGTGCCCCAGTATAGCTAGTATAGTGCCCACTATGGGTAGGTAGTGCGCCAGTATAGCTAGTATAGTGCCCAGTATGAATGGGTAGTGCCCCAGTACAGCTAGTAAAGTGCGCAGTATAGGTAGGTACGCCGTTGCGGCCATGCCCGCGCCTGGCCATGATCCGCTTACCACAGCCGCTGCGCCGTGCCACAGAAGCAGTGCATATTTATGATGTTAATGAGCCGGGCAGCGGGGGGAGGAGAGTTCAGTCCAGAGCGGCACACAGCTTCTCCAATCGCTGGATACCGATGGTATGACGGCAGCGGTAGGCGGAGCTGTACTAGAGCGTACAGCTCCGCCTACTGCCTCCGTCATTCCATTGCTATCCAGCGATTGGAGAAGCTGTGTGCCGCTCTGTACTGAACTCTCCACCCCCGCTGCCCGGCTCATTAACATCAATATGCACTGCTTCTGTGGCTCGGCACAGCGGCTGTGGTAAGCGGATCATGGCCATGCAGCCAAGCAGCACTAAAGACCGAAAACCGCCGGATCCAGACGATCCCAAAATAGTCTTCACAGGAACCGCGGTTTCGGTTTAAAACCGAGAAATCGTGCAGCCCTAGTCTGGTTCCTCATCTAATGATGCCCATACATGGTACAATTTTTTCAATGAGAATTCTTGTTTGATTATTCCATTAGATCGAATAAAGATTTTTCCAACATGTTTGATTGAATTTTGATTGAAAAAAAACAAAATTAGTTTTTTTTTGATCAAAGAAAAAAAAATTGATTTGATAGTTTTGGTTGAATAAATGGGAAAATCAAAACATTTTTTATTGTACTGTGTATAGGCACCATATGGCAAAACAAAAGCACTTGAAATATGCTGCTTTTCCCCCCTCTATGCATAGTCCATGGTTTCTGTATTGCCAATGCAGATGTGAAAGTTAAAGTACAACTGAAGTGACATGACGGGAACATGTCCCAACACTGGAGTCCAATATAAAGGTAGCCATACACTGGTCGATTTTCCATCAGATTCGACCAACAGATAGATCCCTCTCTGATCGAATCTGATCAGAGAGGGATCGTATGGCTGCCTTTACAGCAAACAGATTGTGAACCGATTTCAGCCTGAAACCGTTCACAATCTGTTGTGGTGGTGGTGCTGCTGCCGCCGCTCCCCTCCCCCGCCGCATACATTACCTGCTCCGCCGGCGGCGCACCGGCGGGTAGGGAGCGCGTCACTAGCGGCGTTCAAGTGCCCGACGACCGACGCAATAGAGCAGCAATACATTACCTGCTCCGCCGGCGCGACTGCCCCCGATCACCACTGCTCCGTCTCCGCTCTGGTCTCCAGGTCCGGCATGCTTTACTTCTTCCTGCCCGGCAGGAAGTTTAGACAGTAGAGCGCCCTCTACTGTTTAAACTTCCTGCCGGGCAGGAGGAACTGAAGCATGCCGGAGACCAGAGCGGAGACGGAGCAGCGGTGATCGGGGGCAGTCGCGCCGGCGGAAGCAGGTAATGTATTGCCGCTCTATTGCGTCGGTCGTCGGGCAGTCGAACGCAGCTAGTGACGCGCTCCCTACCCGCAGGCAATCAACGGTAATTTTCCCGCACGGAGCGATCGACGGGATCGGACGAAATGAATCAAAATTTGGCGTGTAGCGCGAACGATTGGCAGCAGATTTGATCCCAGTGATTGAATCTGCTGTCGAAACGGCGGCAAATCGGGCCAGTGTATGGCCAGCTTTAGAATCCTGGCTTTGAGACTTCAACGTGGAGTGTTGTGCTTTCTCTAGGCACTCCAGTTCCTTCCCACATCCCAAACACCTACTGTTAATTCATTACAGACCTCCTAAAACTAGGCTTACAGTGGACCCAAATGAAAAATACAAGCGTTCAGAAATAAAATCTATTTTCTAAATTATAATAATAAATAGCATCCTTTTTTCAGCTGCATGATGACAAATATAAAATATTTTACATTTATTGGAGGAACCCCTCCCCTCCTTTCATATTGCCGGGACAGAATTTGGCAAACTGGTGGAGCAGGAGGTGTCCGGTAAAGGAGTAACTAGGTAACCCTAGTTATGGAAAGATAAGGATGAAAAGCATGCACTGAAATGCTCATAGGCTTCAAGGAGTGTGTATTTATCTTTGTATGTGTCAGAGCGGTGCAACTAAATATTTTGAATTAAAAAAAAAAAAATGTTTGGTTTGAATCTGCTTTAAAGAGACTAACAACATTTTGAGCCTTATTTCTTCTATCCTATAAGTTCCTATACCTGTTCGAATGTGGTCTGGCTTACTGCAGCCTTTCCTAGTTGCACAGTGGCTGTATTATCTCTGTTATATAATGTAATCTTCTTTCCTTTGTCAGCTGAGGCAGGAATGTGCTGCTCTTCTGTGATAGGATATAAGTATACACACCCTCTCCACACCCCCTGCAGGCTCTGTGTGAGTCACAGACTGAGCTCCTCTCAGCCTATCACATGCTGGTTAGCAGCCATGTCTTTTGTTTGTAAACACTGCCTAAAACTGGCAATTACAAGCCAGGATCGCAGCAGGGAGTGGCAGAAACAGCACAGAGTGGCCCAGGTGAACATAATGAATAGAATAGTATGCTTTTTATTGTAAGAATTTTAGAGTACAGAGTCTCTTTAAAAGGGGTTCGGTCATTCTTTTTAAAAAAAACTGACGCTTACCTGGGACCTTTACCGACCCCCCGCAGCTGTCCTGTGCCGTCCTCTATGATCCTCCGTTTCCCACCGCCGGTTACCGTCCAATTATTCATCTAAGTAGATGAATGCAACTGCGCCTGTGCGCGTCCTAGCTCCCGCTTATTGCACAGGCGCAGCATGACAAAACTTCTTACTAGGCACCAGCGGGAGAGAGGAAGGATGGCCGCGCAGGCGCATTCGTCTAGTTAGACGAATAACTGGATGGTAACCGGCGGCAGTTTTTGTTTTAAAACTAACAGTAGAACCCCTTCAAGGCTCGTACACATGTCCAACTCATTGCACAACCAACCATACAACAAGTTGTGTCCCTCACAAGTACGTACAACCAACTCACTTAAATACTATGCGTGCAAGCTAAATGACAAACTTCACAACATGTCCACATTTAAAGACAAAGTAGTTCAAAAGACTTGTACACACATTCCAACCAGCCTGATAGTTGGGCAGATTGATCCACAGGTTTGGTCTGGCAAACAATCTATTATCAGTTGGTCAGCCGTACGTTGTTGGCCAGCAGTACGTTCACCCAATTTATCTTCTGACAGACAAGTTTGGAAGATAGTTTGACAGATTGTTGGCCTTTAACAAAAGTCTTTTAAATGCACAATTATCAAATAACTTTTGTTGTTGAAACTAACCAAAAAAGTTGTTTGCTGTTTTGGTTTGTTTCAACAACAAAAGTTGTTTGATAATTGTGCATTTAAAAGACTTTTGTTGGTATGGGCGTATGAGGCTTTAAGCCGCATCTACACGCGCAGATGTGGCCGCGATGCTCCTTATCAATTGAGCCGCTGATGCGGCTCGATTGATAAGATCCGACAGGAGGGATCTCTGCACCGCTGATTCCCTGCTCGATCCCCGCAAGGGGACAATGGCAGGGAATCGTGCGGGAGATAAGCGGCGCCGGCGGGGACGAGCGGGGAATCGTGCGCGGCGAGCGGGGACGCGGCGGGGACGCGGAAGAGGCGATCCGGCGGCTAATCGAGCCGCCGGATCGCTGCAATGTCCCTTCGTGTAGATGGGGCTTTAGATTATGGTGGGGATTAGATTGTGAGTTCCTCAGCAGGACAGTTACTAACAGGACTATTAATTGTGCACATCAAAGAAAAATGAAATCCACGCCTCACCTGTGTAGTGGAGGAATCAGGATGTGCAAGCAATGAGAACTTCTCTGATAGATTTGTTCTGAGGTCATCAATGCTTTTCGGTGCTTCCCACTGTCGTTCGCCTATTCCCTCCCCGAGATAGGAGGGCCTTGGAT
Source organism: Hyperolius riggenbachi (assembly GCF_040937935.1). Taxonomy (NCBI): domain Eukaryota; kingdom Metazoa; phylum Chordata; class Amphibia; order Anura; family Hyperoliidae; genus Hyperolius; species Hyperolius riggenbachi. The sequence goes on from NC_090655.1 coordinate 75,902,778, forward strand.
GAGCATGCTGGTCCATGGTGGGCTTCATGCTTCTAGAAAGAGAATGCATTGCTGAATCAGATCATAAGCAAAGGGCACCATTTATCCCGGACATTTGGCCACAACATTTTCCTTGGCTCTGTACAATTATTTACAACCAAGGTTGTGGAGTCAGTACTTTAACCTTGTAACCAACTCCGTTTATGGTACCTCTGACACAGATTAACAAAAACTACTGACTCAGATTCATCAATAATGTGTACACACATCTCTACTTCACACCAAATCAACAGATAATAATGAAGTACTGCTGGATAACATATCTCTTCTATACTTCCACCGTGCTCCTGCTTGATTGTGATACCACCACTTGGAGCTGGCAGACGAGTAACAGATTGCGCTCATCAAATTTGATGGCTGACTGGACCATAGATCAGCGAAACAAGCTTATTGCGGTATTGCCTTTCCTCTCATGGGTGTCATATGGGATAAAATAATTTTCCGCATTAGATACTTTCACAGTATGGTGACCGTCTCAAAGTGCATACTGCTGTCCCTTGTTCTATATCTCTCGTTGCAATACATCTAGTGCACCAGAGTGACACTCTACTGCAACACTCCCACACCAGAGAGACTCAAGGCCACTCACAAAAGCATACGGCTGACCCTCTTCAGAACCAGCTTACTGCACATTGGCCCTTCTAGGCTATTACACGATTCTTGCAATCACCTGAACCCCTTCAGTACCGTACCAGCAGTCTCTGTCCCCTTAAAGACCAGAGACCGCTGGTACCAGAAACCAGCTCCTTCTGACGAATCACCGCACATAGTCACTACTGGCGTCCACCCGTCACCTAAGGCCACCCACTCTGCAGTCTCTATGATGGCAGAGCTCTGTGAGCCGGTCAGGAGCCGCTTTCATTGGCTTCAAGCTGTGTGAACATTGTAAGCCAATGGGAGTTGTTTACATTGATACAGGGTCAGGAGTCAACAAAATGAGCCCGACTGGCTCGCAGGGCGAGTGAACTGCGGCGGGAAGAGAGTGGCAAGATCGTGTGGCGCTGGTGATGTGAAGTCTACACCCTGGCAGGTATAACTGCATCAAAACAGGGAGTAGATTTCAATCACCGCTGCCCAGAAGCGGTTAAAAAGCTCAGAAAGGAGGTTTCCATAGAGGAAATCTATATGTTATCCAGCAGTACTTCACCATCTTTTGGTCCTTTGTTTAGATTTGAGGGGACTGGCATAGTAGAGATTAGATTGTGAGCTCCTCTGAGGGACAGTTAGTGACAAGACAATATACTCTGTACAGCGCTGAGTAATATGCCGGCGCTATAAAAATACTTAAAATGTTTCCCCCCCATTTTTGTTGAGCGCTTATCGGAATATATAGTTTGTACACACAGTTAACAGCTACTAGTGCTTGAAGAGGAACTATCAAAGGAAACTGTACATTTTACAGAAAATTCTGTAAACCCCATAACTATAGAGCTTTTAGCCAGAAACCATAGAAAGTTTTTCAGAGGCCTCTCATCACAGCCTGTGTGAAAATACAAAATATGTTTTGTTTATCAGCTTTTGTAACAAAGTCAGCATTGGAAAGGCAGGTGCTGTACCATATGGATAGGCAACACTTCTCTGTCACTATTCAGTTTGTTTTTGCACTGCCCACACACTGCTTTTTTACAGATCATATGAGAACAGGTGAGAGATTTGTCAGGTTTGGGTCCGCTTTGATAATCAAATTAAAAATACATGTAGTAGGAGCTAAACAAACAAAAACTAGTGGAAACATGAGCCCTGGGTGAACTTCTCCCCTGCAACAAAAAATTTCATGTCATTAAAGGGAACAAACCGAGAAGGATATAGGCCCATACACACGTCGGATTTCCGCCCGGCGGATCGCTCAAACTCACTCTTATCAAACGAACGATACGTCTGTACACACGTCCGACTTAGCGGGCGAACGACGGAACATTCAAACGGAAATCCGACGTGTGTATGGGCCTTATGGATTATTCCTTTTAAAATACCAGTTGCCCCAATCTCCTGCTGATCCTGTGTCTCTAATACTTTTAGCCACACCCCCTCAACAAGCATGCAGATCAGGTGCACTGACTGAAGTCAGACTGGATTAGCTGCATGTTTGTTTCAGGTGTGTGATCCAGACACTACTGCAGCCAAAGAGATCAGCAGGACTGCCAAGCATTTGGCATTGTTTAAAGGGACACTTAAGTCAAAAAAAAAAAAAAAAAAAAGTTTTACTCACCATGGGCTTCCAATAGCTCCCTGCAGCTGTCCAGTGCCCTCGCCGTCTCCCTCCGATCCTCCTAGGCCCCACCGGCAGCCACTTCCTGTTTCGGTGACAGGAGTTGACAGGCTGGGGACGCGTATGATTCTTCATGTTCCCAGACACATTAGCACCCTCTATGCTGCTATATGGTATATGATATATGCTATAGCAGCATAGATGGCGCTATTGTGGCCAGGAATGCGAAGAATCACTCAAGTCCCCATCCTGTCAGCTCCTGTCACCGAAACAGGAAGTGGCTGCCGGTGGGGCCTAGGAGGATCGGAGGGAGACGGCGAGGGCACCGGACAGCTGCAGGGAGCTATTGGAAGCCCATGGTGAGTAAAACTCTTTTTTTGTTTGACTTAAAGAGAGTCTGAAGAGAGAATAAATCTCGCTTCAGACCTCATAGATAGCAGGGGCACGTGTGCCCCTGCTAAACCGCCGCTATCCCGCGGCTTAACGGGGGTCCCTGATCCCCCAAATCCCCTGGTTTCAGCGGGGGAGCACTTCCTGGTTGGGGCAGGGCTAACCGCCGCAGCCCTGCCCCACGCGCGTCTGTCAACACGTATCTCCGCCTCTCCCCCGCCCCTCTCAGTCTTCCTTCACTGAGAGGCGGCGATGCGCCGCTGATAGACGCGACTGGAGGCAGTGCTGCAGCAGTTAGCCCTGCCTCCAGGAGCGACCAAGTCTGCGACCAAGTGTTGCAGTGGGGGGTTTGGGGGTGAAGGGACCCCCGTTTAGCGGCGCTATAGCGGCGGTTTAGCATGGGCACACTGCTAACCTATGAGCTCTGAAGCAAAATTTATTCTCGATTCAGAGTCTCTAAGTGTCCCTTTAAAAGGAAACATCCATATCCCTCTCAGTTTAAGTTCCCTTTAAAGTGGATCCGAGATAAACTTTTACTCATTGCATAATTGTGTCCTTTAATATACAGGGAGTGCAGAATTATTAGGAAAGTTGTATTTTTGAGGAATAATTTTATATTATTGAACAACAACCATGTTCTCAATGAACCCAAAAAAACTCAATATCAAAGCTGAATATTTTTGAAAGTAGTTTTTAGTTTGTTTTTAGTTTTAGCTATTTTAGGGGGATATCTGTGTGTGCAGGTGACTATTACTGTGCATAATTATTAGGCAACTTAACAACAAAACAAATATATACGCATTTCAATTATTTATTTTTACCAGTGAAACCAATATAACATCTCAACATTCACAAATATACATTTCTGACATTCAAAAACAAAACAAAAACAAATCAGTGACCAATATAGCCACCTTTCTTTGCAATGACACTCAAAAGCCTGCCATCCATGGATTCTGTCAGTGTTTTGATCTGTTCACCATCAACATTGCGTGCAGCAGCAACCACAGACACTGTTCAGAGAGGTGTACCGTTTTCCCTCCTTGTTAATCTCACATTTTATGATGGACCACAGGTTCTCAATGGGGTTCAGATCTGGTGAACAAGGAGGCCATGTCATTAGTTTTTCTTCTTTTATACCCTTTCTTGCCAGCCACGCTGTGGAGTACTTGGACGCGTGTGATGGAGCATTGTCCTGCATGAAAATCATGTTTTTCTTGAAGGATGCAGACTTCTTCCTGTACCACTGCTTGAAGAAGGTGTCTTCCAGAAACTGGCAGTAGGACTGGGAGTTGAGCTTGACTCCATCCTCAACCCGAAAAGGCCCCACAACCTCATCTTTGATGATACCAGCCCAAACCAGTACTCCACCTCCACCTTGCTGGTGTCTGAGTCGGACTGGAGCTCTCTGCCCTTTACCAATCCAGCCACGGGCCCATCCATCTGACCCATCAAGACTCACTCATTTCATCAGTCCATAAAACCTTAGATAAATCAGTCTTGAGGCCTGGAACCCACTGAAAACCGCAAACGCAAAACGCAACCGCTAGCGTTTTGTCTGAGCGGTTTGCAAGCGGATTCATGCGCGTTTTTGGTCGTGTTTTGCAACATTGTATTTTTTTCCCCAGCGGGTGCCTAGCGTTTTGCGTTTTTATCCTGATTGGTCCTGTGAATTATTTTTCATTTTGTTACAGTGTGCTGAACCGCAAAACGCTAGCAAAACCGCTCAGTTTAGGTTTTGCTGAGCGTTTCTGCTAGCGTTTCAATACTTTACATTGAAGCGCTAACGCTCCCAAAATGCTGCATGTCCTGCGTTTGCGTTTCTGAGAAACGCTAATGCTCCTGTGGAAGTTGCCCCATCCATTAACATTAGCCCAGCGTTTTGGCAAACTGCTAGCGTATCGCAGTGCTGCCAAAACGCTGCCAAAAGCGCTCCTGTGGGTTCCAGCCCTCAGATATTTCTTGGCCCAGTCTTGAGGTTTCAGCTTGTGTGTCTTGTTCAGTGATGGTCGTCTTTCAGCCTTTCTTACCTTGGCCATGTCTCTGAGTATTGCACACCTTGTACTTTTGGGCACTCCAGTGATGTTGCAGCTCTAAAATATGGCCAAACTGGTGGCAAGTGGCATCTTGGCAGCTGCATGCTTGACTTTTTTCAGTTCATGGGCAGTTATTTTGCGCCTTGGTTTTTCCACACCTTCTTTAGACCCGGTTGACCATTTTGAATGAAACGCTTGATTGTTTGATGATCACGCTTCAGAAGCTTTGCATTTTAAGAGTGCTGCATCCCTCTGCAAGATCTCGCACTATTTTTGACTTTTCTGAGCCTGTCAAGTCCTTCTTTTGACCCATTTTGCCAAAGGAAAGGAAGTTGCCTAATTATGCACACCTGATATAGGGTGTGGATGTCATTAGACCACACCCCTTCTCATTACAGATATGCACATCACCTAATATGCTTAATTGGTAGTAGGCTTTTGAGCCTACACAGCTTGGAGTAATGCTACGTACACACATGCGACAACGATCGTTCGTTGAGAACGACGAACGAAAATTTAATTGATGAAAGAACAACCTAAGTAAAGTTAGTTCGAAAATGTGTGTAACGATCTGATCGTTAGAACGAACGTTACATCACGTAAAGCAACTATTGCGCTTGCGCAAAAAAAAAATGAGAAGTTTCATGGAGAAATATCGAAATGCGCATGTCAAGCCTAGTACGAAAGACCGTTTCCAACGATGTACTACTTTTGCAAACGATAGTCGTTAGTAAAAATCCGCCAAGCTAGACTGTTCGTTTTTAACGATCTAGCTCGTCCGTCGTTAAGACTTAATGATCATTGGTTGCTTTTTTTTAAACGATCGTCGTTTGAAACGATCGGGGAACGATCGTTTCAAACGACTATAGTCGCATGTGTGTACGCACCTTAAGACAACATGCATAAAGAGGATGATGTGGTCAAAATACTCATTTGCCTAATAATTCTGCACTCCCTGTAGTTTATTGGGCATTCCTCAAGCCAAATACTTTTGTTTTGTTTTAATACTCTAATTCCCTATAAACTAAACAAGCCTCACCCACAGCTTTTCACAGTGCCAAGGGCTTATGGGAGCTCAGTCTGGGCAGGAGGAGGTTACTAGCCATTGATTTCAGAGGCAGAGGGGAGGAGGGAAGGGGACTGAATTTACACACAGGCAAGCTTATAGAATCTCCAGCCCTCAGCCTGTGACAATGTGACAAAGAACATGGCTGCTCTCGTATCACAGGAATAGTCATACACTTTTGAAGCGGTTTGCAGCTAGATATGCTGTGTAAACTATCTAAACTTGAGAGATAGCGACAGATATATATGTTAATTGTTATAGTGTTTCCTCTTGGATCCACTTTAAGGGTTTTGCCATACAATATGCATTTTAAAGAGGAACTGTAGTGAAAAACAACAATGAATACAATTGCTAATTTTTCTGAGATTTACAAATTAAGCCTTGTACACAATTATGATTGGCCAATCACTGACATCATTTTACCACCTCCGTGTAGTATGAGGTGTCAGGAACCGGCCCGCGGCACGCCTGCGTATACGGTTCCCGACTGCGGGTTTGACCAGATCAAGCGGGGGACAGCCTTATTCAAGCTACAAACAAGGCTGTGATCCCTAAAAAGCTTCTTACTGCCACCACTAGCGGTTGCTAGACACGTCAACTCAGCTGTCGAGAGCTCAACACGCAATCTGCGTTTTCGTATTCGGGTCAGCTTTGCGCTAAGGCCGAATACGGGAACGCCAAGCACCCACACACAGTACAGTTGTACATTAACACAGCACAATCAGGCACTGGTTTGTAATATAAGTTACACTGTCGTGCAGCAAAACCACTAACAGTCGTTCCGAACGATACTGTTAGCCACTCCCACTCTGCTGTCGAGCGCAGAAGTGCGCCATACACACAATGCAATTACAATTTCATATGGTAGTATTGCTCAAGCATACAATTAGGCATGGACTTATGCACAGTTACACTGCAGTCTCTTCTACGCTATGAGTGTTAGTTTAGTACAGCAGAAGTAAAGCTTATTAAATAATAATTTAATATTCCAGGAAAAAAGTGGAACAATGCAGAACAGAATATATACAAAAGATTACAAAAAAACAAAATAAAAAGTTACAAAATTAAGAGTTTACAAAGATACACACAAAGCGATTTGCTTACCAAAATACAGGGATCCAGATAGAAGAACCTTGGACTTTTGTGGACGGACACAGCTCTGGCTTGACCAGAAGCTCCTTAGCTTGGGCCGGGAGTCCAGCTGCAGCTACTGTCAGGAGAGGACTGATTTTAGGTATCTGTCTCCTGCTTTTTATAATGGAATATTTGCCTTGAGGCTGTAAGCCTGTTTGGACAGGGGGGGGGGGGGGGACTATTTTTAATTACATCCTCAGACATAATTGGATTCCCAGAAATCTAACATCCACATGTGAAAAGTGTATTATCACACACACACACACACACACACACACACACACACACACACACACACACACACACACACACACACACACACACACACACACACACACACACACACACACACACACACACACACACACACACACACACACACACACACACACACACACACACACACACACACACACACACTCCAATTTCCCCAGGTAAAAGTCTATACATCAAATGATTGCATTTTGGTTACAGGTAGCAGTTTGCCTGGAAACAGACAATCACACCTGGGACAGCAGATCAAAGGTGTCTGCTAGTGGCCTAATGAGCCCCTTCCTTGCCTATTGAAGGTGACTGGTCTATTCAATGAAGACAATGGCAGTTCCCTTGATCTCTGCCCTGAATGACTGTTTTAATCTACATACAGACATTATCCAGGTGACATCTTCCAAAAGCCAGACTGGCTGACATACCTGCACCTCTGACAAAATATATAGCAGATAGAAAAATGAAAGCAATATGTTCCTGTTATCCTTAACCTCATAACTAGCCATAACTAGCTGCTATATTCCTGACATGAGGGTCAATAGATATTGAAAGTCTATGAAAGTATTTTGCAGGTAAACCCTCATACTACATGGAGGTGGTAGAATTGGTCAGTGATTGGCCAATCATAATTGAAAGTGTGTACTAAGCCCTAGGTTCTCAACGTGTGGTACGCGTACCCCTGCTTCTGATGGTTCCAGGGGGTACTCAGGCTTGACATACTTAACCAAGAATAACAAATTTCGAGTTTTAGAATATTATAAATCTTATTTAAACAACACAAAAGTAGTATTTTAGCTAATTAAAAGCAATAGTAAATGCTAGGAAATTGTTTAGAACCAATTATCATGTACTACGATTTAATATATACTTGTCAAGGGGTACTTGTGATACGGTTTACTATGCTAGGGCGTACTTGGTGAGTACAGGGTTTTAAAAGGGGTACATACCAATAAAATGTTGAGAAACACTGTACTAAGCTATAGTCCGTGTTTGCACATTGTAAAAAAAAAAAAAAAAAAAATCCTCTCCCAGATTTACCTTCTGAAATTTATCACAGGTGGCAACAACTTTAGTTCTGCCAGGTGATCTGTACAGAATGTATGTTTACTGAGAGTTCTAAAGCCAATAGAAAAGATCTCTGTCTCCCAGAATGCTCTGGGGAGAATCCCGTATAATAAACAGCCTAGACTAAGCATCGCTGGGAGGGCGGGGCTACATACCAATATATAGATATAGGAAGTGATGCTGAAAACAGGATATTTAAAGGATACCAGAACCGAACGGTTCTGGTAAATATGAAAGCTGCACTGTGTAGGGTGTAAACAGCACATACCAGCTGCTCCTCCTGCCGCCATTCTTGGTGTATACATCCTGGTGTCTGGCGACTGTTGAACTTTGACCTGGACATACTGCGCCCTGTGTCCTTCCCTCTTCACTTCTGACCAGCGCATAGTGCAAGGCTCAGAAGCACGCTGACCTCTCCGTGCTGCATGTGTGCTCTACTAAACCAAGCGTCACATGATTGCGATGCCTGCCTTATTCTTCTTGCAGGTCAGTTTCCTTTACATGCCCAGCAGAGAACAGGATTCCATCGATTGACACAGGAGCACACGCCTTGCTGACTAACATTGGAATGTTAGTATTTCTAGACAGCTCCCTACACTCCTGGCAGCGGCCCCGGCCTGGAACCGCCAGATTATACTTCTACAGCCCTAAAGGGAACATTAATCTCTAAGCATTTCTAACTAAGCGCAACACCCGCTTACTGGACCATAATGCAAAGCCTCAGCTTTGACACCTGCACCAGCCGGAGGGAAAAAAAACTCCTTCAGCTATAAGCGCTACAATCAGATCACAGAACTTCAACTGTATGAAGAGTTTACAATAATTTTCTACCTGTGTGCTGCTCACTACTATATAAATGTCGCAGCAGATGCAGTACATTTTGAAACAGGAGGATATTATTTATTAGCCAACCTTTAGGGCCAGTTTCTACTAGTGCGGAAACCAGGCCGAATCCACAGAATTTGCCCCACAGGCAAAACTCTGCCATAGTAAAGAATGGCGCTGCCGGCCGAATTGTTTGCCCTAGCGATTCGGCCGACATTGCTATCAGGTTCCGTGCGGGAGGAAGCGAATGGCACGACTTTTGGGATTCGTCTGCGTACCCCCAGACCAGGAAGTGCCAACGCATGCCTATCATCGGCTAGTGGAAACGGACCCTTACATGTAATTATGTGATGTTGTGTATTTTAGGAGGAAAAAAAAAAAAAAAAGTTTTATACATACCTAGGGCTTAGTTCACCCCCTTCAGGTTAAAAACCGGTCCCTCGCAATCCTCCTCCGCCACCTGGATCCTCCGCTAGTCTGGCTCTTCCCGTTCCCCTATCACTCTCTCGCAGACGGGGGCATGCTGCGCCTGCACAGGCACAGAGCCCTTTTGGCTACGGGATCGTGATGGGTGACAGGAAGAATGGCTGCTGGCGTCTGGATCCCCGGGGAGGTGAGTGAAAATTACTGCTATGCTCTGCACTAGGCTCCCGGCAGCTACCCCAAGTCACACTCAGGGTTACCGCACCTGGCTTATTTTTTTCAACCAAGAGCCTGACTTGTGATAACTGCCAAAGAGGTTAAATTACCTTGCTGATTTTTTCTTTTCTTTATATATAACCACTTTAATCATTTGACTGCCAGACAGTCAAATCCATTTGCCCGAAAATGTTTTCTAGCCACGCTCCCCCACATTTGTACTAAACATGCGCAAGTTTACGAACTGCACATGCCTGGTAAAAAGAACCACTCTCCAATGCCTTCCTTCATCGTGTACCAAGTTTAGCTCTTGCTCAGAGCCGATCATTTGTGAAACTCATACAGAATATTCTGTGCCCGAGTGTCTCTGTGCAGGTTGTCACTGTGCCTGCACGGGGACAGGAGTGCAGTCATGCGAACAAATTTCATAAGCTCTTGTCAAATATGTTTGGAGGGTCCCAATGCTGGGTCGGTGGATGCAAGTAATATGGTGGAGACCTTTGTATTATGCAGAGGCTTACCTTTTAATTCCGCCAACCCCCTTCTTGTCCCAAGTACACATAAGGACACCAGAAGGGAGAATGATATGGAGGCGGACATTTATTTTCTTTAAAGGGAACCTAAACTGAAAAGGATATGGAATTTTCCTTTTAACACAATACCAGTTTCCTGGCTCTCTTGCTGATCCTGTGATACTCTAATACTTTTAGCTACAGCCCCTGAACAAGCATGCAGATCAGGTGCTTTGACTGAAGTCAGTCTGGATTAGCTGTATGCTTGTTTCAGGGGTGTGATTCATCCACTACTGCAGCCAAAGAGGTCAGCAGAACTGCCAGGCAACTGGTATTGTTTAAAAGGAAACATCCATATCCCTCTCAGTTAAAGCGGAACTGTAAATACTTATTAAACAGTGTTTCACTTACCTGGGGCTTCTGCAAGCCTCCAGCAGCCGCCCTGTCCCGCCCGAGCCTCCGTTCTCCCGCCGCCAGCTACTTTTGATTTCGCCACCGGGCCACTGCGCGGCTCTGGCCACGTGTATCCCTTCTTTGGGCTGGTGCACACCGAGCGGCTTTTTCAGTGTTTCTGCAGCCGCTTGCGGCTGCGGATACGCTTGGTCGATGTATCTCAATGGGGTGGGTCACACCAGAGCGGGAGGCGTTTTTTGGATTGTGGATGCGTTTCTGCCTCAATGTTAAGTATAGGAAAAACGCAAACCGCTCTGAAAACGGCAGTTCAGAGCTGTTTTGCAGGCGTTTTTGTTACAGAAGCTGTTCAGTAACAGTTTTACTGTAACAATACATGAAATCTACTACACCAAAAACGCTTCACAAAACCGCAAAATGCTAGCTGAAACGCTACAGAAAAACAACAAAAAGTTTCAAAATCCTCTAGCATTTTGCGGATCTGCTAGCGGGTTTTGGTGTGCTCCGGGCCTTTGTGCCCCCTGCTATTTGCAGAGGGGAACACAAAGAAAAGATACGCTTGGCAGGGCTGCGCTGGCATCGACTTAGAAGTCGAGGTACGGAACGGCGGCGGGAGAACGGAGGCTCGGGCAGGACCGGCGCGGGACAGGGCGGCTGCTGGGGGCTTGCAGAAGCCCCAGGTAAGTGAAACAATGTGTTTAAAAAGTATTTACAGTTCCGCTTTAAGGTTCCCTTTAACAGTAAAAATTCCCCCCCATGCAACTAACCTTAACACCCACGTGGGAGTCTAATCTTAAGATGACCCTGAACAGAGCTAAAAATAAAAAATGGAATACTGAACTTACCTGGGGCTTCCTCCAGCCCCCTGTAGCCCTTTGCCATCTTGTGTCCCCGCTGTTTCCCGCTGGCACCTCCGTAAGCTGCGCAACCCGGCCGGGTGACATGCGCAACTGTGCATGTGTGGCCCGTCCGCGCGCCTATTGCAATCACATACCCATCGCCGTGAGCGGTCTGTGTAGTTCATTCTTTCGAGAACTGCGCAGGCACAGAACTCTCGCGATGACAGGTGCGTGAACGCAACAGGTGCACATTCGGGCCGTGCAAGCGCAGGGCTCCTGGCCACACAGCTTACAGAGCTGCCAACGGGAGAACGGAGGGTACCCAGAAGATGTTGAGGGATCTCACAGGCTACTGGGGGGGCTGGAGGCACCCCAGGTAAGTTCGGTATTACATTATTCAGCTCTGTTCAGGGTCCCTTTAAAAGGACAACTGAAGCAAGAGGGATATGAAGGCTACCATATTTATTTCCTTTCACGCAATACTAGTTGTCTGGCTACCATGCTGATCCTTTGTCTCTAATACTTTTAGCCATGGCCCCCGAACAAGCATGCAGCAGCTCAGGTGTTTCTGACATGTCAGATCTGACAACATTAGCTGCATGCTTGTTATTCAGACACTTGCAGCCAAATAGATCAGTAGGGCTGCCAGGCAACTGGTATTGTTTGAAAAGGAAATATTTATGGCAGCATCCATAATCTTCTCACTACAGTTGTACTTTAAAAAGTAAACCTACACCTCAGGAGGGGGAAGCCTCCGGATCCTAAAGAGGCTTCCCCCGTCATTCCCCCAAAAGCAGCCTCCTCACGCATGCACACTAGCTCCATCCCACTCGGACTCTGGTGGAAATAGCTGAGGCCGATCATGTCTGTGCTACTGCACAAACAGCTCACATCTGCGCAGTGACGCAGACTCAATCCAGCCTGGCTTTTGCCCAAAGAAAGCCAAGTTGGACAGAGCTACTGCACAGGCTGCTGACATGCATCGGCAAGCTCTTTTTCGGGGGGGGGGGGGGGGGGGGGCGCAAGACAAACAGGACAGAAAACTGCAGCATGCCGTCCAGAAACACACCGAAGCGGGATTCAAAAGGGCAATGCACTTCCAACCAGGGCTGTGGAGTCGGAGTCGTGCAATTTTGGGTGCCTGGAGTCGGAGTCGGGAAAAAATGCACCGACTCCGACTGAATTTGTAACTGTAATTAAAATAGAAAATATGATAAAATGTTCTATTTCTCAGATAATAGTCATTAAAAATAATGTATACGGTATATACAGTATATATACAGTAATAGCTGTGCTTAGTCCACAAAAATGAAATAAACCAGTCAAAAATTAGTTACTTGTGCTGCTTCAATAAAGCAGTCTCCGTATTTTTAAGGTCAGATATACATATCTGATTGTGACTGTATATATGATGTGTACACAGGAATCTCTTATATATACTAAATAACATCTATGCTGTAAGAATAAAGCCTGATGTGTAGCTGTGTCACTAATAGAGATGGTCAACGAGATGGAAATAATTCTGCATTGATGCTGATTTATGCAAATGTATGCACTCCCTTTGCTGATGAAATCAAATAATGTGATATGTTATTAAAATTTGGTTTGGTGACTACAAATTAAAGGGTAACTGAAACGGATGAAAAGTAAAGTTTTATACATACCTGGGGCTTCCTCCAGCCCCCTTCAGGCTAATCAGTCCCTCGCTGTCCTCCACCACCCGGATCTTCTGCTATGAGTCCTGGTAATTCAGCCAGTCAGCGCTGTCCGGCCGCATGCCACTCCCACAGCCAGGAACATTCTGCACCTGCGCAATAGTGCTGCACAGGTGTAGTATGCTCCTGGCGGCGGAGTGTGTGCATGCGCACTACGCCTGACTGGCTCAAGTACCTGGACTCATAGCAGAAGATCCAGGTGGTGGAGGAGGACATAGAGGGACTGATTATCCTGAAGGCGGCTGGAGGAAGCCCCAGGTATGTATAAAACTTTAATTTCATCTGTCTCAGGTTTACTTTGTTACACAGTAGTACTATACTCTACATATGCACTCCCCACAGAGCTGCAAGGAATCCACTAAGAATGCTGTCCACATTGAACACAGAGGTGTTGTCTGTTTACAATCTCCTCATTCCCCTGCAGAGTACCTGCACATCATTCTTACATGTACCCACACTTACATTGCCTAGGGCCTGATAGATGTTCTTTGTTCCGGTTTGTACCTTTTACAAGTACTCTTACCAAGGACTAGTTTTAGTCTAAAGCAGTGGTCCTCAAACTAAGGCCCGCGGGCCGAATGCGGCCCCCTGAGGCTTTTTTTCCGGCCCCCGACACACAAAATGTATTACTTATAGATGCAGTCAGCTACATCTTTAAATATTGGTGGTCCACATATAGAATAGCAGTGCTGGCACTACCCATCCACATGGAAGCCAGAAAGCAGTCATTTTGCTGGTTTTCAATCAAATTCCACATCAGGTGACACTGCTGTTCAATTGGACTTCAGGTTGTCACATGGGTATGCTTCACTGTCTGGCCCGCAAAGACATTATTTTATGTATATTCCGGCCCCCCAGCAGTCTGAAGTATGTTGACCCGGCCCTCGACCCAAAACGTTTGGGGACCCCTGGTCTAAAGGGAATAAATATAGTAGTCTACATATCCTTCTCACTTCAGTTGTCTTGTAAAATTCCTAAGCGTTGGCAGTTAAGAGACGAATTTCATGTTACATACTTTTAATCAACAAAATTGTAATATGCAAATTAGAGGAGTCGGAGTCGTGGAGTCGGTGGAATCCTAAACTGAGGAGTCGGAGTCGGTGGATTTTTGGACCGACTCCACAGCCCTGCTTCCAACATTATGAAGATCCTGGAGAGACTGGTCCTTGCCCACCTCAAGCGCTACACCAGCACCCTCCTTGATCCGCACCAATTCGCATATAGGGCAAACAGGTCTGTGAAGGATGCCATCAACGTCAGCCTAGCATACATCACAGAGCACCTGGACAGGCCTGACTCCTACGCTAGAATCCTGTTCCTGGATTTTAGCTCGGCATTCAATAAGATCTGCCCAGACATCCTGCTTGCCAACCTGGTGCGGCTCGGAGTTGACCCCACTCTCTGTGCGTGGGTCAAAGACTTCCTGTCTGAGAGAACGCAACAGGTCAAGCTCGGCAACTGCTCCTCCAGCGTGAGAACTACAAACACCAGTGCTCCACAAGGATGTGCACTGTCCCCACTCCTGTTCTCCTTGTACACCAATAACTGTACCTCAACCGTTGGCTCTGTGAAGGTCATCAAATTTGCAGATGACACCACCATCATTGGCCTAATTGGTAGCAACTGAGAGCACGAGTACTGCAGCGAAGTCGAAAGAATCTGCAACTGGTGCAAGGAAAACAAACAATCTAGTACTCAACGCAGCAAAGACTGATGAATTGACTGTTGACTTTAGGAGGCACCCCCCTCCCCTCCCACCAGTCCACATAGGCGATACCGAAGTCACTAGGGTCCCATCGGTGCGGTTCCTTGGAACAACACTTACCAACGACCTGAAATGGGGAAAGAACACCATCACAATTCAGAAAAAAATCTCAGCAGAGGCTGTTCTTCCTGCGGCAACTGAAAAAATTTGGCATGCCACGGGAACTGCTGACCAGCTTCTACACTGCAACCATTGAGTCCATCCTCTGTTCCTCAGTCATCGTCTGGTATGCTAGTATGACGGCTAGAGACAGGTACAAGCTGCAGAGAGTCATCACTGTGGCAGAGAGAATCATTGGATCACCACTGCCATCTCCTGATCTCCTCCACTCTGCCAGAATGAAGAAGAGGGCAACCAGGATCTCTTGCGACCCCTCCCACCCTGGCAGTCACTACTTTGATCTCCTCCCATCGGGTCGCCGCTATAGAACTATCCCATCCAAAACTACCAGGCGCAGGAACTCCTTCTTCCCCCAAGCAGTTCTGCTGCTAAACTAGTGGAGCAGTACAGTAATTTCTTGGCCAGGAAACCTCTCAGCTGTCATACAGCTTTAAGACTCTGAACTAAATGACTTTACACAGGCCCCAGGGGGCCGTTCTGTTCTTATCTGTCAAACTCTATTAATGTCTATGTAGTTTGAACATTGTAGATGTCGGTTTTGTCTGCCTGCGCACCTATGTGCCTGTCTTTGTACCCGCATATGCCATGTGAACCACAAATAATTCTGAGTACGACTCTGGTCGCACTTGGCGAATAAAGCGGATTCTGAATGCACTGGTGGGATAGGCAGCGTTTCCCCAACTGAGTCACCTGCCAGAAAAACTCCAGAATTATGCCAGATTCAGTAACAGCAGAAACGGGCCTTCATAAAGTATGGAGAAGAAGCAGTGCTGTGGAGTCGGAGTGTTGCAGTGTTTTGGTTGGGTTGCATTTTCTGACACTAGTCAATGACTGGGTTGCACTTTCTGATACCTATAAATGAATGCAACCGGTTGCCAAATCTTATAAAGTCACACACGAAAAAAAAATTCACCACACCAGAGAGGACGGAAAGGGAGCCCATGCATCTCATGGGTCTAGGAAGCCCAAGGTAAGTATAAATACCCCCATTATAAACGTGTCAGGTTTCCTTTATATTTACAGCACATAAAAAAAAAATAAACAAACAAACTTAGTTTATGCACTCTAGAAGGAAAATAATGTATCCACAAGAGCCAACATGTAGAACATGAGCCAACCTTCAAACCACCTGCTAGAATGAAAGCTGCATGTAACTAGGGGACTGCCTGTAGTCATCACCGGTAAGGATGAACTTACAGTGCAGCCAGTATATGAGAATCACAGACCCCTCCTCAGCTGCCACTCACCCCGCACAGCCAGACGCGTCCTCTATGCGGCGCCCACACTGCACGCAGCTATCAGCATCCCCGGATCACCGACACTTCGCCGCTCTCCGCTGATCCGCTGCCGCCGTTTATTTCAAATTCCTCCAATCCCAGGTGCCGCCGAAAAGCCTGCTGGGAAGAGGCGCGACACTGCCATGCTATGATGCTAAACCCCGGCGACGCTAGAGCAACATCCCAATCCTGTCCCCGCTGCCTCTGGTGGCGGACATTTTGTTGTAGCCGCAGCTATGAAGAGGACTTTCATGTCAAGAATGTTTGCTAGGCTCTTTCAGAGTTCAAATAGATGAAATATTTGTACAGATTTGCATTGTGGAAGCTGCTAAATCGCAAACCACTAGTGATTTTAAAATCGCTAAAGTTTGCCAAATAACATAGGAATCGCGGTAGTTAATTTACAGTACCGCGATTCGTTTTTTTACTGAATCGCACCGCGGAGCAATTATTGACGCGATTTTGCTATGCTATGCAGTGCATAGCAAAATCAAAATCGTCGGGGGAAAAAAGGACTTTTGCTGAATCGTAATCGCTAGCGTTTAGCGCAAACACTAGCAATTGCTAGTGGAAAAGGGCCCTAAAGGCCTCGTTCAGATAATTTAACGCAGATGGCCGCGTGATCGAAACACAACGCATATGATTGTATGCCATCTGCGCTGATATGCGCTGTGCTGCTGATCCCATTCACTGTAGTGAATGGGTCAGCACTGCGATTCCAAAAAAATGCATGCAGCAGTGCAATAGCGCATTGCACTGCTGCGCAGAGCCTATGATGGGAACAGCACAAATGCAGTCTATGCACTTCTACTAGGGTTGCCAGGTCGGCTGATGGAGAAAACCGGACAGGGGGTGGAGTTAGGGGTGGAGTTAGGGGCGGAGTCAGAAGCGCACTTTTATGTAGAGTGGGGCTAAGCAATGGGCTTTTTTTTTTAAAAAATTATAGTATTTATATTGCACTGACATCTTCTGCAGCACATTACAGAGTACATAGCCATGTCACTAACTGTCCTCACCAGTAGTACTGGTCCAGTGCACATAAGAGACAGTTTTTCACCAGAAACTGCACATAAGAGACAGCTTTTCACCAGTAAATGCACATTATAAGAGACACCTTTTCGCCAGTAAATGCACATAATAAGAGACAGCTTTTCCCCAGTAAATGCACAAGAGACAGCTTTTCACCAGTAAATGCACATAATAAGACACAGCTTTTCACCAGTAAATGCACATAATAAGAGACAGCTTTTCACCAGTAAATGCACAAAAGAGACAGCTTTTCACCACTAAATGCACATAATGACAAACAGCCAGTGTTCCCAGTATATGTAGCCAGGGATATATGTGCCCAGTATATGTAGCCAGGGGGTATATATGTCCCAGTATATGTAGGCAGGGGTGTAAATGTCCCAGTATACGTAGGCAGGGGTATATATGTCCCAGTATATGTAGCCAGGGGGTATATGTGCCCAGAATAGGTAGCCAGGGGGTATATGTGCCCAGAATAGGTAGCCAGGAGCTATATGTGCCCAGAATAGGTAGCCAGGGGCTATATGTGCCCAGAATAGGTAGCCAGGGGCTATATGTGCCCAGAATAGGTAGCCAGGGGCTATATGTGCCCGGAATAGGTAGCCAGGGGCTATATGTGCCCGGAATAGGTAGCCAGGGGGTGTATGTGCCCAGAATAGGTAGCCAGGGGCTATATGTGCCCCAGGCCCGGATTTACCTCAAAGGAGCCTATAGGCACAGATGTCCTGGCACCCTACACTCCGCCCTTCATGAACCTACAAATCCCGCCGCACCACACCGCAAGTGTGCTGTCTAGCCCAGCTGTCAATCATCCCTTACTTCCCCTGCCTGTCATAGGTACCTACAGGTGCCTCTTGTCATTAGGTAGCCAGAAATACCCTTAATATTAAGTAGCGAGAGGTGCCCCCAAGTATTAGGTAGCTAGAAGCAAATCAGTATAAGGTAGTTACTGTTGCCCCTGACTAAAGGGAGATATTGTCAGTGGAATGCGGAGAGCAGAGTGAGTAACCTCTCATTTACACTCTCATCAGCACTCTGCATGGGGTGCAGGGAGGAAAGCGCTCGGGGAGGGAAGTGAGCCGCCTTTCCATCAAGAGGCGCCTGTAGGCACGTGCCTACAGTGCCTTATGGTAAATCCGGCCCTGATGTGCCCAGAATAGGTAGCCAGGGGGTATATGTGCCCGGAATAGGTAGCCAGGGGCTATATGTGCCCAGAATAGGTTAGGTAGCCAGGTGCCCCCCGCCCCCCCCCCCCCCCTGCAGGAGGAGAACAGTGCAGCAGAGAGAGAGCTGGGAGCAGCGGTGGAGAAGGGGGGCAATCTCCCCCCCTTCCCTTACCTTAGGGTGCTCTCTCTCCCCCGCTGTCTCCTCCAATATGATGTGCAGGCTGGCGGGTGGCTGCGGGCGGAACTTACCTCTGTGTCGCAGGCGCCGGAAGTTCGGGTCCCGCAGCCGCTGAGATTCGACTCAAAAAAGATCCGGATCAAAGATTCGAATCATTCATGAGCCGGACAACACTATTCAGACTGATTAGTGTTGTCCGGCTCATGAATGATTCGGATCTTTGATCCGGATCTTTTTTGAGTCGAATCTCAGCGGCTGCGGGACCCGAACTTCCGGCGCTGGAGCGACACAGAGGTAAGTTCCGCCTGCAGCCACTCGCCAGCCTGCACATCATCCTGGAGGAGACAGCGGGGGAGAGAGAGCACCCTAAGGTGAGGGAAGGGGGGGGAGATTGCCCCCCTTCTCCACCGCTGCTCCCAGCTCTCTCTCTGCTGCGCTGTTCTCCTCCTGCGCTGCGGGGGGGGGGGGGGGTTCTAAACCGGACAACTTAATTGTCCGGTTTAGCATGCCTTTTTGCACCGGACACAGCGCACAAAAACCGGACTGTCCGGTGTAAAACCGGACACCTGGCAACCCTAACTTCTAGTACCGTTCTTGCATGTTGCACACTATGGGCTTGAGTCGCTAAACCGTGATAACTCAAATATCACACCTTACCAAAGATATCACATCTTATGAAAAGATATCACACGTTATCAAAGTTAACACGCCTTATCAGAGTAGCATAGCGAGCGCTACGAACCCGCAGGGGCTCAGGGCAGGACGAGTGCCATTGCCAATTAGCAGGCATAAGTTCGTAGCGCTCTCTATGCTACTCTGATAAGGCGTGTTAATTTTGATAAGGTGTGATATATTTGATAAGGTGTGATATCTTTTCATATGGTGTGATCTTTGATAAGGTGTGATCTTTGATAAGGTGTGATATTTAAGTTATCTATCTTATCACGGTTTAGTGAATTTAAGCCCTATAGGTGCTGCAGATTTGATCAAAGAGGGATCTACCAGGTGGCCGTCTATTAGTGTATGTCCACCTTTAGTAATCTCAGTTCTCTTTTGTGTGGAATGAGTCTTCCTAAGCTAAAAGGCAGAGACTGTGACAAATACTGTACAGCAGCAGAAAATCGGGCATGCGCAGCGTAATGACCGAGGCTCCAGTACGTGATGACATTTTGCCTGAGCGTTCTGATCAGCATTCAGGCAGCACAAGCTGTCATTAGGCCTCTTTCACATCTATCAACGCGTTCAGGAGCCATTTCCTGCACGTGTTATATGCCCTGCGGCGTGTCGTTGGGAATCTGTGGTGCAACGCAATCAGCGGCGGTAGCTATTAATTGAACCCGACGGAAAAAGCCGTCTCCCGGCGGATCGACGCTTCCTGGTGCGTCGAACCGCAACGCACCGAAACGCAGCGTCGGGTGTGAAAGGTAAAATGAAAGTCTATGGACTTTCCTTTTACCTTGGTTAACGCAAAGAACTGCCTTTGCGTTACAACGCAGTAAAGGGCTCTGGTGTGAAAGAGCCCTTACAACAGCCTTCCAATGACTTACCAGAAGGCGAGCCCTTTCTTTAATCTGATGCTGAAACTAGACGCAAAGCGCATGTAATGCATATAGCAACGTGCACTTCACATTCAGTGTTCCAAAAGATGATCGTTACTATAGTGATTTAAAGCATATCTTCTCAAGTCACTTTAGTAATGTTCAGCTGAAAGCCTAGTAGAAGGGAATCAATCTAAGATTACTGTTTGAGCAAGCGAGGTCTCGCAGTATGATTGGATTGCTTGTGTGTAGAGATTGAGACTGGTCTAATTTGATTGTAACCTAGTACCAGGGCCGGATTTACCATAAGGCACTGTAGGCAAGTGCCTACAGACGCCTAATGATGGAAAGACAGCTCACTCCCCTCCCTGAGTGCCTCCCTCCTGCCTTCTCTATGCAGAGTCCTGGTGAGAGTGTAAATGAGAGGTCACTCACAAAGCTCTCTGCATGATTCCCTTGACGAGTTCTCCCTTCAGTCAGGGGCACCTCTAGCTACCTAATACTTGGGGCCCCTCTAGCTACTTAATATTAAGGCAGGCCAGGGAACACATTTGACTGTTTTCGTGCACGTTTTCTGCACAGAAAAATGGAGAACTCATATTAATCAATGGGCTAGTTCACACTTAGGGCTTGATTCACTAAACCGTGATAACTGATGTCACGGTCGCGCTAGCGTTTTGCTGTTTTCGCGCAAAAATGTGCGATTGCGTGGGAAAACCGTTAAGCGCTTTATAACGTGCGCAAAACACTAGCACGACCTTGATATCAGTTATCACGTGTAGTGAATCAAGCAGAAAAAAAACTTACATTCTGCATGATGACTCTGCACATTTTACCAGTTTTCTCTATCAATTCAATGGTGGATGACCAAAGTAAGAGTTATTAAATGCTTTCTTTGCTTCTGTCTTCACAAAGGAAACAGCACTGTTGCAAATTACAGAGGCAGAAGAGTCTCAATCTTCTAACTGTAATATTAAATACTTAACGCAGGAAGAAGTGAAGGCAAGACTAAATAAATTAAAAATAGACAAGGCACCTGGCCCGGATGGCATGCATCCTCGGGTCCTAAGGGAATTAAGTTCAGTTACAGATAAACCCCTTTATCTTATCTTTTGTGACTCTCTTTCTCTTTCAACTGGCAGAGTCCCAGTGGATTGGCGTACAGCCCACGTTTTCCCATTATTTAAGAAGGGCAACAAATCAGATCCAGGAAATTATAGACCTGTAAGCTTAACATCAGCTGTATGCAAACTATTTGAGGCGTTACTAAGAGATACTATACATGACTTCATAGTAGAAAATTATCTTATTTCTCAGCATCAACATGGGTTTACTAAAGACAGGTCCTGTTTGACTAACATGCTCAGCTTTTATGAGGTAGTGAATGCTAATGTAGATATTGGGAATGCTGTAGATGTGATATACTTGGACTTTAATCCTCCAGATCAAATCCATGTAAACGGGGTTAACATCAGTGTATAGATAATTGTAGATGTACATACATACTGGTGCTGGTGGCGGTGCACGCTTCTGCTTCTTTAAGTATACCTTTGTTACACTCTTTCTTCTATGAATATTGGCGGAGCACATGTCTCAGCATCCTTCGGATTCCTTTGAAGGGGCTTTGGTGGCAAGGAGTGGTTAGTAGCTTCATTTGTTTCTCCTGCATACTGGTCATATCATTAGGGAGCGCCACACTGCAACTGCTTCTTTGCTTAGAAATATACTTGGACTTTGCAAAGACCTTCGACACTGTTCCCCACAAAAGTCTGGTGCAAAAGTTGAGGATGCAAGGACTGGGGAAGAGTCTGTGTTCATGGATAGGGAACTGGCTAATGGACAGAAAACAAAGAGTTGTGGTCAATGGATCGTACTCAAAATGGGTGACTGTTAGCAGTGGGGTACCACAGGGGTCTGTACTGGGTCCAGTGCTCTTCAATTTATTTATTAATGACCTAGTAGTGAGCAATGTTGCTATTTTTGCAGATGATGCAAAATTGTGCAGAATCATCAACTCTCAGGAAGATAGTGTCATATTGCAACAGAATCTGGATAGGATGTCTATATGAGCACATAAATGGCAGATGAAATTAAATGTTGAAAAATGTAAAGTCATGCATTTTGGTCGTACCAATGGTCTAGCACCATACAAATTAAATGGGATACAGTTGGGGACATCAAACTTGGAGAAGGACTTAGGAGTACTCATCGACAAATAATCGTACTCAATGCCAAGCCGCTGCAGCTAAAGCTAACAAAATTTTGGGATGCATTAAAAGGGAAATAAAAACTCGAGATGCTAGCATAATATTGCCCCTGTTTAACTCTCTGGTAAGGCCACATCTGGAATATGGAATGCAGTTCTGTGCACCACATTACAAAAAAGATATTACAGTTTTAGAGCAGGTGCAGAGACGAGCAACAAAATTGATACGTGGGATGGAAGGTCTAACTTACCAAGAAAGGTTAGATAAACTGGGTTTATTTAGTCTAGAGAAAAGACGCCTTAGAGGAGATCTAATCAACATGTATAAATACATCAGAGGGCAATATAATAGCTTGGCAGATGAGCTTTTTGTCCCTAGGCCTTCTCAAAGGAATAGAGGACATGATCTGCGCATGGAGGAAAAACGTTTTAGCCAGGGGTCCTGGAAAAAGAAGTGAGTGGACTCACGCTAAAAACCTCTGCGCGCCCAAAAATGGGCGTGGTTAAGCGTAGTGTGGGCGTGGTCATGGGTGGGGCCAAATATACATGGCCTTAGCCGTGGTATAAAAGGTCTGCCAGGGGAAGTTTGAGCTCTGTCGTAGTGTATCCCCAAAAAGTAGATGTAATCTGACAGCATTTCACCAAAAATACACATCTGGCAGAGGTTCCTCCAAAATACAGATAATATGGCAGTGGTTCCCCCAAAATAGACAATCTGGCAGCAGCAGTTCCCCCAACATACACATAATCTGAAAGCAGTTCCCCCAAATACGTAAAACCTGGTAGTGGATCACCCAAAATACACGTAACACCCAAAATACATGTAATCTGTCAGTAGTCGTCCCCCAACATACACAATCTGACAGCGGTTCCCCAAAATACACGTAATCTGACATCAGCGGTTCCCCAAAAATACAGATCTAACAGCAGTTCTCCCAAAATAGGTACCCCCAGTATAGATAGCCAGGTCTATAGGTGTCCCCAGTATAAGTAGCCATGTGTATAGTTGTCCCCAGAATAGGTGGCCAGATGTAGAGATGTCACCAGAATAGGTAGCCAGGTGTATAGATGTCCTTAGAATAGGTGGCCAGGTGTATAGATATTCCCAGAATAGGTGGCCAAGTGTATAGATGTCCCCAGAATAGGTGGCCAGGTCTATAGGAGTCCCCAGTATAGCCAGGTGTCCCCAGTATATGTAACCACGTGTTCAGGTGTCCCCAGTATAGCCAGGTGTATAGGTGTCCCCAGTATATGTAGCCAGGTGTATAGGTGTCCCCAGTATAGCCAGGTGTATAGGTGTCCCCAGTATATGTAGCCAGGTGTATAGGTGTCCGCAGTATATGTAGCCAGGTGTATATGTCCCCAGTATATGTAGCCAGGTGTATAGGTGTCCCCAGTATATGCAGCCAGGTGTATATGTGCCCAGTATATGTAGCCAGGGGTATATGTCCCAGTATATGTAGCCAGGTGTATATGTGCCCAGTATATGTAGCCAGGTGTATATGTGCCCAGTATATGTAGCCAGGTGTATATGTGCCCAGTATATGTAGCCAGGTGTATAGGTGTCCCCAGTATATGTAACCAGGGGTATATGTCCCAGTATATGTAGCCAGGGGTATATGTCCCAGTATATGTATTATTATTATTATTATTAATAATTGTATTTATAAAGCGCCAACATATTACGCAGCGCTACATGTAGCCAGGTGTATATGTGCCCAGTATATGTAGCCAGGTGTATATGTGCCCAGTATATGTAGCCAGGGGTATATGTGCCCAGTATATGTAGCCAGGGGTATATGTGCCCAGCTTATGTAGCCAGGGGGTATATGTCCCAGTATATGTAGCCAGGGGTATATGTCTCAGTATATGTAGCCAGGGGTATATGTGCCCAGTATATGTAGCCAGGGGTATATGTCCCCAGTATATGTAGCCAGGGGTATATGTCCCCAGTATATGTAGCCAGGGGTATATGTGCCCAGTATATGTAGCCAGGGGTATATGTGCCCAGTATATGTAGCCAGGGGTATATGTGCCCAGTATATGTAGCCAGGGGTATATGTGCCCAGTTTATGTAGCCAGGTGTATAGGTGTCCCCAGAATAGGTAGCCAGGTGTCCCCCCCAGCTGGAGGGGAGCAGCGCAGCAGAGAGGAGCATTGTGCGCAGCGTGGGGAAGGGCGGACGTCCCCCCCCCCTTCCCTCACCTTGGGGCTCCTCTCCCTGGCTCTACCCTCCATAAAGATTGCGGCGGTGGCTGGCGGCGGTGACTGGCAGCGTCATCAGTGGGCGGGACTTACCTCCTCCAGTGTTCCGGCAAGTGGACGCTATTCGTGCAGGCGGTGCAGCTAGTCTGGTCTAGTGAAGACCAGAGCAGCGGCACGCACAGCGTCAACCCGGAACACTGGAGGAGGTAAGTCCCGCCCACTGATGCCGCTGCCAGTCACCGCCGCCAGCCACCGCCGCAATCTTTATGGAGGTGAGAGCCAGGGAAAGGAGCCCCAAGGTGAGGGAAGGGGGGGGGGGAACGTCTGCCCTTCCCCACGCTGCGCACAATGCTCCGCTCTGCTGCGCTGCTTCCCTCCAGGGTGCTAGGGGGGACGGCGTCCACTGTCCAAAAAAAGTGGGTGGACGCCGTCCCCCCACGTTCACGCAGGACTCGACCCCTGGTTTTAGCCATTTATTTAGGAAAGGGTTCTTTACAGTAAGAGTGATTAAGATGTGGAATGCATTGACACAAGAAGTCGTTATGGCAAACTCTATACCTGCATTTAAAGGGGGCTTAGATGCTTTCCTCGCGTTGAAAGACATCCATGGCTACAATTACTAGGTAATGCCTAATGATGTTGATCCAGGGATTTTATCTGATTGCCATCTGGAGTCGGGAAGAAATTTTTCCCTTTTGGGGCTAATTGGACCATGCCGTGTAAGGTTTTTTCGCCTTCCTCTGGATCAACAGGGATATGTGACGGAGCGGGCTGGAGTTGTACTTTATACTGGTTGAACTCGATGGACGTATTTCTTTTTTCAACCAAAATAACTATGTAACTATGTAATTACATTAGCTGCTGTGAAAAAAAGTGTGTTTTCCTGTATAGAAACACATGGGTGTGCAGAAAAACGCACGCAGAAAACTGAAAGACAGGCGTGTTCCCTGCCTAAGGGTATTTCTGGCTACATTATACTAAGAGGCACCTGTAGCTACCTATGATGGTCAAGGGAGGTAAAGGAGAAGTGACAGTTGGGACAGCCAGTACACTTGCATTGCATTTTGGCGGGTGTTTGTAGGTTCATGAAGGGGGAAGTCTAGGGTGCCAGGACATCTGTGCCTATCCCTTCTGACTTACTCTATCCTCACTTCATGGATTTGGCCCCAGTCCTCACTATACTGTTTAACCTCTCCCTACCCACAGGCACCTTCCCCTCAGACATCAAGCAGGCCACTGTACTACCCCTGCTCAAGAAACCCTCCCTCCACTCCAAACTACCCTCTAACTACCGGCCTATCTCCCTCCTCTCCTTTGCCTCAAAACTCCTTGAGGCAAACAAACGCCTGACCCAGTACCTCAATGCCAACTCCCTGCTAAACCCACTGCAATCTGGATTTCGGCCTGCCCACTCAACCAAAATGGCTCTCACCAAAGTGGTTAATGACCTTGCCTTAGCTAAAGCTGAAGGCAAATACTCCATTCTCCTCCTCCTTGACCTTTCAGCAGTTTTTGACACAGTGGAGCATCCCCTACTCCTCCAGTCCCTCCAATCCATGGGCATTCACGACCTCGCCCTGGCCTGGCTCTCATCCTACCTCTCCAACCACTCCTTCACGACCTCCTTCAATGAGTCCTTATCCACCCCCAACCACCTCTCGGTGGGAGTCCCCCAAGGCTCGGTGGGAGTCCCCCAAGGCTCGGTCCTTGGCCCCCTACTGTTCTCCCTATACACATCCTTTATTGGCAAGGTTATCTCCTCCATGGGTTTTAACTATCCAGTGCTGCTCGGATACCCCTTTTCAAAATCCGGATCCGATTCGGATCCGGATACCCCGCTGTGGTGCCTCCCAGTCCCCACAACTCGGACAGCACCGACACCTCCCAAAAAAT
The DNA here is from genome assembly GCF_040937935.1 of Hyperolius riggenbachi. Lineage (NCBI taxonomy): Eukaryota > Metazoa > Chordata > Amphibia > Anura > Hyperoliidae > Hyperolius > Hyperolius riggenbachi. The sequence continues at coordinate 75,929,302 of NC_090655.1, forward strand.
TACACAGCTATTGTGTTTAGATAGTTGACCATGGCACTGTTGTAGGTACCACGGCACATTAAAAAATTAGGAGAGGTTCCAGGAAGCGGTCGTACTGCCGCAGTTGGGGCCTCCCAGTCCCCACAACTCGGACAGCACCGACACCTCCAAAAAAATTACACAGCTATTGTGTTTAGATAGTTGACCATGGCAGGTACCACGGCACAGTTCAAAAAATATGATGGAGTCAGGAGGTTGTGGTGGTAAAGGGTGGTGAAGCAGGCATAGTGATTACCACCGTCCCCCCACGTTCACGCAGGACTCGACCCCTGGTTTTAGCCATTTATTTAGGAAAGGGTTCTTTACAGTAAGAGTGATTAAGATGTGGAATGCATTGACACAGGAAGTCGTTATGGCAAACTCTATACCTGCATTTAAAGGGGGCTTAGATGCTTTCCTTGCGTTGAAAGACATCCATGGTTACAATTACTAGGTAATGCCTAATGATGTTGATCCAGGGATTTTATCTGATTGCCATCTGGAGTCGGGAAGGAATTTTTCCCTTTTGGGGTTAATTGGACCATGCCGTGTAAGGTTTTTTCGCCTTCCTCTGGATCAACAGGGATATGTGAAGGAGCGGGCTGGAGTTGTACTTTATACTGGTTGAACTCGATGGACGTATGTCTTTTTTCAACCAAAATAACTATGTAACTATGTAATTACATTAGCTGCTGTGAAAAAAAAGTGTGTTTTCCTGTATAGAAACATGGGTGTGCAGAAAAACGCGCGCAGAAAACTGAAAGACAGGCATGTTCCCTGCCTAAGGGTATTTCTGGCTACATTATACTAAGAGGCACCTGTAGCTACCTATGATGGTCAAGGGAGGTAAAGGAGAAGTGACAGTTGGGACAGCCAGTACACTTGCATTGCATTTTGGCGGGTGTTTGTAGGTTCATGAAGGTGGAAGTCTAGGGTGCCAGGACATCTGTGCCTATCCCTTCTGACTTACTCTATCCTCACTTCATGGATTTGGCCCCAGTCCTCACTATACTGTTTAACCTCTCCCCACCCACAGGCACCTTCCCCTCAGACATCAAGCAGGCCACTGTACTACCCCTGCTCAAGAAACCCTCCCTCCACCCCAAACTACCCTCTAACTACCGGCCTATCTCCCTCCTCTCCTTTGCCTCAAAACTCCTTGAGGCAAACAAACGCCTGACCCAGTACCTCAATGCCAACTCCCTGCTAAACCCACTGCAATCTGGATTTCGGCCTGCCCGCTCTCACCAAAGTGGTTAATGACCTTGCCTTAGCTAAAGCTGAAGGCAAATACTCCATTCTCCTCCTCCTTGACCTTTCAGCAGTTTTTGACACAGTGGAGCATCCCCTACTCCTCCAGTCCCTCCAATCCATGGGCATTCACGACCTCGCCCTGGCCTGGCTCTCATCCTACCTCTTCAACCACTCCTTCACGACCTCCTTCAATGAGTCCATTGCTCCACACCTTGTCTCGGCTCTGGGAAGCATTAATCACATATATGCACAGAAGGAACAAAAATACTTACAGATTCTGCACCATAAAATCTCTGGCTACAACTGGAACCTTTTGGGAAATGTGGAAGTTTATGGATGGCTAAGTTACAAGCTGGATTGTACTCACCATGAAAGTCATGTGTAGCTGACCTTGGTTTTGGAGTCCTGCATGGGATTGGGAAGCTGATAATCCACACAAACAAACAAAAGCCTTCTCTACTCCTACAAGGACACACAATGGAATAGGATTTCTCCACCTGGATACTCATGAGGTCCACAGCTTCAAACAAACCAACACAATAAAAAGCATGTCCATGCAACACAGCAAGCAGATCTCAATGAGTCCTTATCCACCCCCAACCACCTCTCGGTGGGAGTCCCCCAAGGCTCGGTGGGAGTCCCCCAAGGCTCGGTCCTTGGCCCCCTACTGTTCTCCCTATACACATCCTTTATTGGCAAGGTTATCTCCTCCATGGGTTTTAACTATCCAGTGCTGCTTGGATACCCCTTTTCAAAATCCGGATCCGATTCGGATCCGGATACCCCGCTGTGGTGCCTCCCAGTCCCCACAACTCGGACAGCACCGACACCTCCAAAAAAATTACACAGCTATTGTGTTTAGATAGTTGACCATGGCACTGTTGTAGGTACCACGGCACAGTAAAAAATTAGGAGAGGTTCCAGGAAGTGGTCGTACTGCCGCAGTTGGGGCCTCCCAGTCCCCACAACTCGGACAGCACCGACACCTCCAAAAAAATTACACAGCTATTGTGTTTAGATAGTTGACCATGGCAGGTACCACGGCACAGTTCAAAAAATATGATGGAGTCAGGAGGTTGTGGTGGTAAAGGGTGGTGAAGCAGGCATAGTGATTACCACTCAGCCACTTCATTTCCCCCTCTTGCCAACAACAGGGGCCAGGAACTCACCAACCGCCCAAGCCTCGTTCATCTTTAAAAAAGTCAGTCTGTCCACAGACTGGCCTGACAGACAAGAGCGCTTCTCAGTGACCACACCACCGGCCGCACTGAAGCACCTTTCCGACATAACGCTGGAAGGCGGGCAGGACAGCACTTCCAGGGCGTATTGCGCCAGCTCGCCCCAGATATCCAGGTGCTTCACCCAGTACTCCCAAGGGGTCCACAGGGGTGTCGGTGTCAAGCCCGCTATAGGACCCCATATAGTCGGCCACCATCCGGGTCAGGTGCTGGTTCTGGCTTTGAGAGCCGGATGCTGCTGCAGGCACCTCCTCTGTAGGCAGCGGTACTGGTGTGGCATAGAGCGCCTTTGTCAGAGACAGCAGGTTTGTTGGGCGCCTGCTGATGCTGGATGCAGGCACCTGCTGCTGTGCTGGCTGGACTGAGACAGCAGGGGGGGTGGGAGTCCGGGGGAAGGCTTCCTCCAAGCGCCGAACCAGAATCCGCTGCAAGTCCCTGATTCGGCGCACAGGGTCTCCTCCTACAGGCAGGAACTGAGCCAGCTTCCCCTTCAGCCGTGGGTCCAGCATCAGGGTGATCCAGATGTCCTCCCGAGCACTCATCTCCTTCACCCTTGGGTCTTTGCGCAGGCACTGCAGCATGTGCACTGCCATGGGGAAGAGGGCTGCCATCTCTGCTGACCTATCATCTTCTGCACCGCTGACAGTGCTGTCGTCCTCCTCTGATTCCGGAGCCTCATCTTGCTCTCTCCACCCCCGCACTACTGCAGCTGCACTCCGCTGTGCCCCCTCCTCTTCAAGGTCAGGGACCTCCAACTCCTCCAAGTCCTCCTCCAACTCCTCCGAATCCTCCTCCTGCTGCACAGAGGTGGACTGTGAAGTGTGCTGCTGCTGCTCCTGCTGGATCAAGGCTTCCTCTCCCACTTCCAGCAGAGCATCGAGGGCCTTGTCCACGGCCGGCCTTTGACCTGTGCGACCGGAGCGGTCGCACAGGGCGCCGGCCTCCAAGGGGCGCATGTGCAGGGGTTTCTATTCCCCTCACTCGCGTCTCCCTCCGATCTCCGGCACTCACTGTCAGCCCTGTTCAGCTGTGGGTGAATCGGCAGCTGTGATGACAGAGGGAGCCCAGTGGTGGCGCTGTGTATCTCAAATACAGGAAGTGCTTTCCTGAATGAGCACTTCCGGTATTTGAAGTATACAGCGGCTTCCCTCGCTCTGCCATCAATGCTGCTGGACAGAGGCGGGACAAGGTCCTCCAGCACCCAAGGCTGAGACACCAAAGTGCGCCCCTCCATCCCTGCCACCCCAGCCGTCACACACTGATTGCTATTAGACTAAGAGGTGCCACAGGGCCCACAACCTCCCCAACACCTTAATATCTAGTTATCTGGCTTGCAGTCACTGCTATGTATCCCCTTTTCTTATTTCTTTCTGCTTCAAACACAATTAGGAATGATAGCTGAATGAATTGTGCGCCCCCTCCTACACTGCGCCCTGAGGCTGGAGCCTCTCCAGCCTATGCCTCGGCCCGGCCCTGCTGCTGGACCACCCACCGCTGAACTACATGGCTGGCAGTCTGAGTGCCGGGGATGGAGGGAGCCACCACAGAGGGGAACTTGTTGCAGCCCACAGGTCTGTGTGACAGGAGCACATCGCCCAGCTCCCACAGAGTGCCAGCAAACTGCAAGCAAGGGGGACAGCAGAGAGGCAGGTCAGTCACTCAGGGGGCTTTACATAGATAGAAATGCAGCCTTAATGGACCGTACTTTGTGACACACACACACACACACACACACACACACACACACACACACACACACACACACACACACACACACACACACACACACACACACACACACACACACACACACACACACTCACTCACTCACTCACTCACTCACTCACTCACTCACTCACTCACTCTCTCACTCTCTCACTCTCTGTCTCTCTTCCCCCTCTCTCTACTCCTACCATCCATCCATCCATCCATCCCTATATCTGTCTGTCTCTCTATCTCCCCATGCATCCATCCATCCCTATATATCTGTCTCTCTCTCTACTCCTCCCATCCATCCATCCATCCATCCATCTATATCGGTCTGTCTCTTTCTCTCTCCCCAAACATACATCCATCCCTATAGCTCTGTCTCTCTCTCTCATATATGTCCCTAGATTATCTATTCCTATATCCTGTCTATCTATCTATCTATCTACCGTATTTTTCGGACTATAAGACGCTCCGGACTATAAGACGCACCTAGGTTTAGAGGGCAAAAATCAGGAAAAAAAAAAAAAACTAAATCTAGGTGCGTCCATGGTCCAAGAGTATCTTACAGACCTTTAACCTCCTCCCAAGATGTCTATCTGAGATGCACTGCCAAGCTATACTATCCACTGCGCCCCCACCAATTACAATATTCCTTGATAACCCCACCTTAGCTACACTACACTAACCCCTGATATCCCCACCCAGCTACACTACTTCAATACACAGACCCCTGCCCCCCACAACCTAGTTACACTAACTAATTACTACAATGAAACTGAGCTCTCACCCATCAATGAGGTTCATGGTGAGGCTGTAGCCGTGTGATCCAATGTTTTCCTGTGTGGCATAGCAGCAGCCGCTGCAAGATCTGCAATGCCTGTCCGTCTTGTATCTTGTCCCCTGAGCAGTGGCAGGATCTGTGTTCAGAACTCCCCGGGCGGCATAGCAGCAGCCGCTGCAATGATCTGTAATTCCTGGGTCATATCTTGCAGCTTGTTCCCCGAGCGAAAGCAGCAGCGCGATCGGTATTTACAACTTCCCGGGCGGCATGGCAGTAGTACTTGTAGATCGGTAATGCAGGTCCCCGCTGTGGCTTTTTGTCCATTCATCAGCCCGGCGTCACTGTAACCCGGGCAGATCGGGATACTTCAGCAGCGGCGCTCGCAGTGTCCATCAGAGGCCACCATACTGCCTTGTCTGTTGGCCCCTCTCATGACCTGCGGCGCACGTGCGCCGGGGTCATGGGGTCAACCAATGAGCAAGGCAGTATGGTGGCCTCTGATGGACACTGCGAGCGCCGCGGCTGAAGTATCCCGATCTGCCCGGGTTACAGTGACGCCGGGCTGATGAATGGACAAAAAGCTACAGCGGGGACCTGCATTACCGATCTACAAGTGCTACTGCCATA